>NW_020448952.1:644641-788900 GCF_003343035.1 Apteryx rowi
CCAGCCCACCCCAAAAGTTTGAGCCCGAGAGGCGGCGGCGGGCGCGCGGCTGGTCGCGTGCGGGCGGCGGATGTGACATCACCGCTGCCGCGAGGAGCCGCGGACCGTTAGCGGCGCCCGTTAGCGGCGCGCGGCCGTTGCCGCCTCGGGGCCGGCCGGGCGGCCGGGCAGGCAGGCAGGCAGGCAGGCAGGCAGGCGTAGCTGCTGGGGAGCTCCAGGAGCCGCAGGCGGAGGAGGGGCACGACAGGGGCTGCTAAAGTGCACGGGGTCCTGTCAGAGGGCGACTCCCCGTACCCCTTTACGCAAACTTTGCGTTATTTTCCCTCCCGGCGGTGCCTGCCAGTGGCACTTTCCTTTGTGGARAGCACTGCGCAGACAGGCGCGGCTCTCCCGTTGCTTACAGGAGAGTAGGTGCGGGTCTCCCTGAAAATCTCTCCCTGGTGTACCCGGGCCAGGTACTGCGGAGGGGCAAGGGTGGGCCGTTTTGGGGAGCTGCGGGGGGCGCCGCAGCGGAGAGGAGCAGCCAGAGGAGAGGGGTTTTGTTTGGGGCTCCTGCTCTTTCCCCACACGGCCTGTCGCTCCCCCACCTAGAAGGTCAATCACAGCTTGGCTGAGCCCTGATGGGAGGAGGGGGGTGGCAGAAGCCACCCCTCTGTCCTTGTGGACCAGCATGGGACAGTCGTGTCTCTTTCCTTTGTCTGGAAAGTTATGGGGGAAGGGCCTGTGTAGGCAAGGGTCTGTGGAGCTCGTGGGCCCGGGAGTCCCTAGGTAGTCCTCCCAGGGGCATGGTACGTTTCATGTATATGCAATGTAAGAATTCCTTTTCTCTTCTTCAACCACTGTAATTATAGTAGGCCAGTACTGTTTTGCCAGCCAAGGCTCTAGGCCAGCTCCTGTCTGCCTAAATGGCAGCTTGTGGTCACCCTTTAAGGGCTACAGATGGGGAAATACAGGCAGGGATGTGTTTTGGCTTTCCTCAGGGCTGTACACTCAGCCCACAGCTGAGCATGGCCCAAATGTAAATCACACTCACCACAGCACTATCCTGTTAGCACTGGGAAAGTACATTCAAATTTTAATTGTTTTCCCTCTCATGACCCAAACTATGGTCAGGTTAGTCTTAGGTTTGATGTTTTACCAGTTCTCAAATAGATTGGGACATACCTGTGCTGGAGGTGGAAAGTAACTGACCTTTAGCTCAGTTTCACCTATAGGTAGGTTTCCCCTATAGTGGCTTCTAAAGGTCTGAATGGAGATACAGTGCTAATCGTAGCACTTTACTTCACATCTGTAGTAATTATTACAGCAAAATCCCATGCCCATGGTCTTGGTACTTTACAGTTCTTTGTTTTCTTAAGGGTTTATGTTCTACAACTATTGCTGATGTTGATTGTTTTTAAATGCTTGTTCAGTGAGATCATTTTAAATTTTTGAAAATCTAATCTATAGTTTGGTTAGAGAATTAGAGCCCAGCTGATACCAGAAAAGGTGAATCTCCCTGCCTACTTTRTCCTAAATAGTTGAGGACCAAGAAGCATTTCTTCATTCCATCCTCACAGTTCTTTCCCATAGTTGCAATTCTAGAGATGCAGTCTTGAACCTAGCACCATTGGCTGTTATGTTTAAAAGAGCTCCAGTACCTGTAGGCTGTGTAAGAATTACTAGCTTTTATTAAAACTTACACAGAATTCCTAGTATTCAGTGGTAGTTTAGGGGACTGGCATATTTTTACTTGTGGCTGACAGTGGGGCTGAYAGGGAATAAAGAGCAGTAGAGTTTCCTATTTGTACATGTACCCATTTCATATTTTTCTATTACAGTATGATATAGCTTAAATTATTCTGTTTCTGCATCCTATTTATTTTTAGCACCTGACAGTGCAGTGTGCACCTTAGTATCTTTTTTGGATCGAAACTACAACCCAGCTTTCTTTTTGCTTTTCACCATTCTCTTTTGTCCTAACTCTCATTTGCCCAATTTCAAACAACTAGAGTGAAGAGATTGTGGTTCAGTTCTGCTTCAGTCTTAGTGGTTGTGCTTAAGTTCTAGTGGAGAACATGGAATTTGGTGCCTCCTTTTATGAGAGGTTGCCTCAGTTTCATGTATAGACTACAGGGAAAATGACAGCCTACTTTAACAATGGTTGGCACTGAAGCCACAGGTTATGAAAGGTGGATGTTTTGACTGAGCACAACATTTTAGTTTTATGATCATTTCTTTTAAAGGGAAGTAAATAACCCCAAACACTTATCCTGTTTCACACTTTATTCCCTTCTTGAATTTCTTAGTAATCCTTTCTACTAGTTTTCTCCGCCAAGCTACTTCATACTGTCCTGAATTAAGAAGCAAACATGCTGGCCATCTAATCCTTGCCATTTACAGACTGGAAAGGAGGAGGATAGGATATCGTGGCTATATGCCTGGAAGCTGTGGGGRTAGTTTTTAGTGCACGGAAGGAAAAGACCTTTCTCACTGCTCGCAGCCCTCCTTCCAAGTAGTGTCTCAGGTTACACAGGCCAGTTGGGATATGAGTGAGAACCTCATGGACTGGACCTGAAGCTAAACCTCATTTCCTTACTGAAAGGGAAGGAAGAGGGGTAAAAAGAAACGACAGGCAGACAATCAGACAGCCAGAGATAGGCCAACTGGATTGCCTTTATCCTCTCTTTAAGGACTTGCCGAAGGCTGCTTTTTCATCTTCCTGTGAAAGGAAAGAAAGAAATCACTGCAACCTGGGGACTGAGCTCCTGTGTGCATGCAGTAGGAACAGTAAGTAGGTAGAGGATTATTTGGCTGCATCCATTGTTTTGGTTTGATTTAGTTTTATAAGTTGTAGTTATAGGAGGTGAAGTAAAGAGAAGCTCCCCTTGTATCAGGATTAGATCAGAGGGGAGTGAARGGAATCTGATCTGGGGAAATTAATAAGCCGAGCTAGTCATTCTGTCATGAGGTGTAAATGAATTCTTCAACTTTGCATGGTAAAATATATTAGCTTTACAGTTGGCACTTTTTTTCTGTCTTGACTAGATGTGAAGTTCTCTGGGGTCTCCATTTTTTCTGTGTACTTTTTCAGGACCCAGCACAGAGGGACCCACAGCAGTCTTGGATTTTTAGGTGCCATCTAATCTTAAAAAAGAAAAAAAAAGGGTCAAAAATATCTATATAAAGGGAACAAAATTTCATTGTAAAACATAAAACAAAAATGCAAAGTATTAATCACCTAGAGCCCTCTCATACCTGCATCTGGCTTGCCAACTACTGGCAGTGGGCAGAACTGTCAGCATACTTTCCATTACTCTGAGCGCTGTGTAGGAGAGACTGTGCATAACAATAAGTATTTGATTGAGGCACAAGTTGTCATGGTTTTCTTACAGTGTTTTAGATAGAACATATGAATGAACGCTTAAGCCTGGGACGGTATCTTGGTTGAGCATACATTAGTTTTCTAACCTGATGCCTCCATCTCCAAGTCTACAAGTTTGATGTCTTTTGTCTTCAAGAGTTAAGACCATTGTTGAAAGACAAATGGAACAGAAACTTTTCTGTTCGCCTCCTGTCTGAAAAGATGGCATATCATTGGCATAATGTTCCTAGATCAAGGATGCCAATTTTTCCTATAGTTGTTTATTATATTTTTGAATTCTGAATTTCTCTCAGGATAAAACTAACCAGGTTTTCTTTTGGAGTGAAATAAAATTTATGTTTTATGGTGACATTAAAAATACTTTGACAGATTAATGAAAAACACAAGCCATGACTTAGGAAAGACCCCTTTCAGTCAACATTATCTTTTACAAAGATCAATCATCCATTTCCATAGAAGGTACATCTAGAGAGCGTGGTTTCTTATACCACCCCCCCCCCCAAAAAAAAAAAAAGGAATTTATGAATGGACTTTCACTGAATTTCTAGGTTCTACAATGGAAAGAAAATTCCCCTGATACAGACTCARTGATGAATTTTCTTTTACAGAGTATACAGAAGGGAAATCAATTTAGTTAATTTTTTCTGTAGAAAAAGCGTGAAAGGTGTATTCTCTATGGAATAAAGATAAGAGCATATCAAAAGGGACAGCTGCATATATTAGTATGGGTTTAATAATAACTAAAGTAACCAGTACCAAAGCACTGAAAATCTGAGATTCTCCAAAGGGGGGAAAAAAATGGCTAGTGTTTTCAATAGAAAAACCTTATTAAAAAAAAAAGTAGATTATAAARCCACAAAGGCAGGTATAAGGGTATTTGTTTAGGATCATTTTTAGAGTGCCTCAGTGATTGGTTCTCTTATTTTCTTTTGTACTTCATCTTCCCTTTTCTCTCTGTCCTTTCTTCAGTCCATCATAGATAAAATTGGCAAAATTCATGAACTATAATCACATAATGCAAACTTTTTTAAGAGTCTCTGCAGAGCTGTATGTTTGTTCGCTTCCTTGTGCTGCTTGGAATATCTGTCTTTGAAATCACTAAAATATTGAATAGTACAAGTTAAAAATAAAACAAATAGTTCCCCTTTCCCATGAAAAAAGTGAGACTTCAGATCTCCTGAACTGCACAGATACATTCACCTGTTTTAAAGCTAATCATTTGTTTGATATATACAAAGGCACAAAATGTGTTTTAAAAGGGCATGGCATAAGGATCACGTGAGGTGACCCAATTCTGTTCCCCTTGATTTTAACATTCCGTTAAGGGGAAGGAGAAAATATATAATGGACCTCTACCCTCTAGCAACCTGACGAGACAACTCTCTGAAGAGTAGTGAGAATCACTAGCAATTAGTACCTGAAATAACTGGGTTTTTAAAATATATCTGAAAAAATAAATGAAATTCAAGTGAATTTGAGAAGTTTTTATTTCTGCTGTGTATGCCAAAATGGCAAGAAAATGCCTGATTCTACAGATCTTTTTTCTTTACCAAAGCTTTTCAGCATATCCTTAAAACCTGTGAAGATCTATCTGAATTACATTTCTTCTTGAATTCTCTGCAGGGAGATGGTTGCAGTCAGGGTAATAAACTCAGTTATGAGAGGGAAGAAAAGAGATATTAAAAACTTCCCTGCAGACCTCAGTGACAGAGTATTAGCAGTATGGTGGCAAGCTAAATACAGCCTGTCTAGCTGTAGTGGAGGATATGCTCAGCATGTGGCTAAAGTTATAGTAATGTCTTTTTGCCACCATATTGCAAGGCTTATTACTAGCAGTTGGAATAAAGACAGGTGCTTGTTCACTTGGGTACACTGGAAACTGAAATTGATAAATTGGATATAGATATTGAATTCTATATAAATAAGTTCCAAGTTCTGCAATCTCAGTTTGATGGCTCCAAAGTACTGATGGGAGTTTTGATAAAAGACAGTGCACAAATGCATCAGTAGAACAACACCCTTAAAATTATTTATACCAGGCCRCATCTCAAAACTGTGATTTTAATTGCAGTACTATCAGAGGTTCTTTTAAACAAGAAAATATTTCTTAAAATCCATTCTACACTCACACTGAGTATTTCATGAGTGTTGAATTTTCCGCTAAGTCTCTAGTTATAAAGGTGGTCTATATTTGGACTATAGACTTCTAGGCTTTCTTCATATTTATGATAAGTATGAAATGTTTGGGGAATTGGGAAGGCAGAGGTTAAATACTAACCCTGTTGACTTTAATGGAGCTGAAATATCCTTGGAGAAATTAAATATGTCTTTCATCACAGATGAGACTTTTTGATATTTCTGTGAGATTAAAGAGAGAAAAAGATAAAAACAAAATTAAATAGTCAATGATACTGAAGCTAAACTTTTCTGGTAGGAAGATGTTATATGTGACTATACTTGTAAGAAACATGAAGGAAACATTGCTTAAAAATGTAGTAAAATCAGATGAACAGAAAAACCATCAGTAAAATACTAATTCATTCAATTTGTTCAGAGAAGAGTATGTATGTATTACATAATATATAGAGATATTGGAGATATGGGACAATATTCAGAACTAGTGTAAATTATTAGATTTGCCTATATTTGGAAAGATTTTGCCATCGTATTCAAATATGACTTACATTCATCAGTCATGTAAGAAGAGTCATCTTTTTTGGAATCTGTCAATGCCACAACCTTGCTTCCTAATCCACATTACTATATTAGTTACTTATAATATTGAAAAGAGATTTTAGAAGCATATGTTATCACTGTAGCTGTCCTAGTGACAATTGTACTAAATAGAAGAGTACACTTTGGAAATCCTGCAGCCCTGGCAAAATGTATTTTGTGTTTCTGTGCAATATGAAAATAAGTAAATTGGAAGGTCATTAAAAAATAATAAAGATCAGTCTAGCTGCTGATGTTTCTCCTACTACCCACTCTCTCAAAATGTTCACAAAATGATTTTGAGTCTTTTAAATTTTTTTTATTTTTTGTTTTTCGAGAACTTTTCTGTGACAAATACTTTCCTTTGTATATCACAGAATCACAGAATCACAGAATCACTGAGGTTGGAAGGGACCTCTGGAGATCATCTAGTCCAACCCCCCTGCTCAAGCAGGGTCACTCARTAAGAGTGCACAAATAGTTAAAATTCAAGTTTCTGAAGAAATGTGGTACTGATGTTATTTCCCAAGGAGATAACTGTCAGTTGAATGTCAATATTAAGTGTACTGTAGAGTGCAAGTAGCTGTAAATCAGCATAATTGTTATTGGGTTCTATGAATATACAAAGTTGCACAAGACAGATATACAAAAGTATTTAGGTACTGGGTGAAGTAGATAGGTTTTTTACAGAAACTGTGTCAGTTAGGCACCTCTTTTAGATCTTTAACTGATCTGCATTTAGAACTGACTTTTGTTGAATTTTCAGTTTGATCTTAATTTTAATTTGTGAAGAAACTGTCCTAGTAAAGTATTCCCAGATATTTAAAATTCAGATGAAGTACAAAAAGGACTTGTTGGTTACATGTGACTTTTATCATTTTAAATATCCTAGAACTTGAAGACAATCTTAAGGATTAAGATTTCTTTTAAGAGAGATCATAAGGAAGGCAAATGTATTCTTTATGGGCTCTTGTAGATGTTCTTAAAATTGCATGCATACAGAAAATAAGTGAAACCTAGAGAACTAAGGGTGAAATGTGTTTTATTTCCAGATTCTAGTGCAGATAGTAAAATCTAGTCAGTTATTTAATAGAAATTTGGTTTGGATGACAGATCTTGAAAATAAATATGGTACAGTTACTCAATATGAATATGAATAATATCATTTTTAAACACTAAAATATTCAGTTGCCATTGTTTAAAATTGAACATTACCTCTTAAAAGACATAACTTGCAACCTGTCAAGTCACAGTTAAAGTTGAGCTAAGTAGCTGATGATCTGAAAATTAATTTCCCAGCTAAGGCCTAGAAATCTGAAGAATGTTTTAATATTAAATATTTCTTCTAGTTCAGAATAGAAAGTACTTTGCAAATACATACTGCCCAGAATAGCAAATTCAGGGCTGTATCACATAAGATGACATATTTGTGAATGTATTTCAATAGTAATTTTTATTCTCCAAGCCTTTATATGCAAGCAAAACTCAACCGTGACTCATAACATATATATGGATATTTATTGACCTCAGTGCCTTAGTAAAAAGACTGCTTGCAATATTCCTGTATAACAGCATGATGTGTCTTTGTGGGAAGCGAAAGGACCTGAGTATCCCCAACTGTTGATTGTTGGGAAGTTCCTGGGACTCAGCATCCCACAGGACTGGCTCTCAAAATAATAATAGTAATAAGAAGGACTCACTCATAGAAGTTCAATTGCAGTACCAATCTCCATCATAATCATTTAAGGGCACAAGTCCTTAAAAGAAAGATTAGGTCATGAATATAAACTATGGTGCAAACATTCTGATGAATTTTCTGTTCTGTTCAATTCTGATGTTGTGTGTGTTACCTTCATAACCGAATTTATTCCCCAAACAGAGTAATCAGTGTATGTCGTAGCTCTGTTTCCAGTGAAAAAAATACTGCTAGACTGGAGAAAGAAAAGTTTGCACAGGACTTGCTGCAAAAACAAATGAGCTTAAGAGGAGTGTGTTTTCTGTAACACAGTAGTTCATCACATTAGTTTTAAATGTTTCAGTTTTAAAGAGCATATAATAGCATGGTGCTATATGTGGTTCTACTGCAGTGTTTGTGATTCCGTCTCATGTAGCCAGAGAGTATGTTTGTTACAAGCTGAAGACACATGCTATGTTAATTATATGTCTATGTCATGATAATTTTTTGTTAGCTGGCACACATTTGATATTTTAGTTCTATCTGGATGCTAGTATATAACTAATCTGAAAAAAGTCATCCAAGCTCATGCTTACTGGCATGCCCCTGGTGCTTCTGTAGCATTCATTAGATTTTGAATACTGATGTAGGATCATGGTTGTGAAAGGTAAGCATCAGTATTCTCTCTGAAATCAGTTTAAGTAGGGAGACAGCTTTTTAAAGATGAATGTTAGGAAGAGAAGGATGAGCAGTACTTAAAACAGGTCTTACATGTGCATTTGTTAAGTTCTAATGGAAGTCTTTTTTAAAGCAACTTGTTGTGTCTTGGCAATTATCAAATGGAGTCAGTTTTTCATAATCTGTGAGGAGATTGTCTAGTTATACAGTAATTACCATGAAGAAACCTCCAAATTGGCTCCGTGTAATCTGGAAGCAGTAGAGGTGTGCTCACTAAGAGCTACGCTGGGTARACTTAACAGCTCAGCAAATTCTGCTTTCCACAATATGCAATGTCATTTGTTTTTATTTTCTCATTAGAATATAAAAATATAGCTGCTGTGTGGGCCACATTATCACTTTTTTGTCATAGAAATATTCCATTTGTCCGGTATTATTCCAAATGCTTGAGAGTTGGTTCTGTGTGTATTTTGATTTTAGTCCTGTCCTGTTGCACAGCAGCAACAAAGGGACAAATGAAATGATTCTGTGCATTCCAATTCCACTCATTCATAGCTTTGGCTGTGAAACTTGGTCAAAGTAAACATAGTACCTCTTATTTAGAGAAAATTCATAGAGATTTTCTTCAATTTGCTGTAGGTATCAGCCCATTTTTAAGTTCTAGAGAGAATAGCTAATTATATCATTCATGTTAAGAGAGAGTACTGTGCTCTGAAGCAAAGGTCTCATTTTCCCTTATACTGTAGTTTACATGCAAGTAATTTTGTTAGTATGTTTGAAAGGTATTGCTGGTTTACAGCTGGTGTATCTGAAAAGTGAATCAGACCTATAATATCTGATATTCAGAAAGTGTAGAAGCTATGAATACATCATGTTCCAAGATATAAGGAGAATCTTTTCCATCATTAGGACAGTAAAGCGGTAGAACAGGTTGCCCAGGAAAATCATGCAGTCTCCATCCGTGGAGGTTTTCAATACCAGATTGAAAACCTCTGACTAACCTGGTCTGACTAACATAGTCTGACTTCATAGCTGTCCTGGCTTTGATCAGGAGGTTTGACTGTAGTCCAACCTCTTGAGGTCCCTTCCAGCCTGAATTACCCTATAATCCTGTATCGAGCAAACTGCAAAATGTGAAAGCAATGATGATCTTCACAACTGGTTTGGCTTTTTTACTGAGTGTGGAACCTGGAGCCAGTTATGTTATCCCTTCACATTTGTGAGAAAAGCCAGGCACTATATTTCTCATTAGTATGTATTTCAAAATTTTGGACAAATTTGATGTATATTGTTATTTACAGGAGCAGTAGTGTAGAAATTACTCAGTTTTCTAATTTGATGTGGTTTTACTGAAAATTGAAAAGAAAAAAATGTATAGGGTTTTGGTGAGCTTCCCCCTTTTTCAGGAGATAGAGGTGGTCTTTGTAAAAACAATGTCAAGCTTTTTCATAATTAATTTAAAAAAAAGTCACTCCTCTGTCCTGGCCCCTGACCAGCATGTTACAGTAACTTCAGATTATACAGTATTGCCACTTTTTTATCTTAAGCCTGGGGAGAGTTCTTTAAGTCAGGGAAACACTGAGGGTTGTCCGTGAAATATGAGCAGATACCTAGACAGTTAACATACATGCTGCTATCTGCTGAATATGTTAGCAAGGGATTTGTACTCCTCTCTGAAAGAAAAGCTGTGTACAGCCTTCAAGAAATATGCTACCGATCACCTCATTCATATCCTATCTCATAAGCCAAGTAAACACCTTGCTGTAGTTCTGTGAGAGAATTTGTAGAATCTTAGGTTTGCTTGACCCACAGATTTAAGATCAAAAAGGGCACTTTCTTAAAGACTCTACTGAAGCTTTGGCTTTGAGCCTGCTTGACGGCTGGAGCTAAAGTATATTCAACAAGATCTTTAGAGTTATGTGAACATTCACACAGTGCAGACATGAGCAAAGGAATTCATAGTTTATGTACTTTAAGCTGCCATGACATATTGACTAGCAAAGTAATTAATTTGTCAGTGTCTTTAAGAACAATCATACTGGAAGCTTTCTGTGTGTTATTGTAGCTAATCGTCTTTACCCAGACGAGGCACTGTCACAGCAGGTAGGAATTAATTGTGGAATTATATCGCTTCATTCCTAGTATACAACAGCATTGGAAGAAGGGCATATAAACCCACTAGAGTGCAATGCAAGACCCCAGCATTGGAAATATTAAAGCATGGGTTTCACATTTCCACATGGGCATATCTGAGCGCTACCAGGATCAGGGCCTGGGTCTGCAAGGTGGTGCAAAAAAACTATGCCATGATCAAGCAGCTGTTTGTGTGTGTCTTTTCAGTAGGACTTGTGTCCTTTGATTTAGACCAGTTTTTGAATACTGCCAGATCAAGTGTGGTGTAGTTGTCATATTATCAAACCCTTGAAGAAGAGCAATGAAGGCATATGTTAACCGTGTAAGACAAATTGTCGTATCAGGTCAAAAAAGTTTATTTGATCTACACAAGAGTTTGCAGGTCTGGTGTTTTCCATCGTAGTGTTCATATGAGACTTGCAGAAACAGAATAACAGGGTACTGAAGAAAAAGTCTGGAATGCCATCTGAATTTTTCAGCAATGCTGAATTTTGGCCAGGGCTTTTAAGTGAACATCTCTGTGTGAAAAGTATGATAAACTTTTAATTGTTGCTGAATATTGGGAATTTGTGCTTATCTAGAGCTGAATATATTGTAAGAACATAATTTACCGTTATCTTCTATGTGCAATTTTATTTTAACTGTATTTCTTTTTTATTTCTCTTTTAACTATTCAAGCAGGATTTCTTCTGTTTGTGTGGAAGTTTGTAGAAACTAAATTTTAAGGCCCCTTGGCAAGATTTGTGTAAATATGAAGACCAATATGTATCTTAAATTTATTTTGGAAAAGTTAGTGAAATATTAAATTATCTAAGAAGAAAGGATTATTATGATGTGATCTATAAAACCAGTCACACAAGCTACTATTAATTTGTTAGTGTACATTACTAAGTAATACAATGTACTGAGTACCTCCCAAGAAATCTTAAAGATAAAATTTGCTCCTAAAACTCTGTGAAAATTTAAAAATTGGTAGATTTTTTAGTCTGGTTACAGGTAATTGGCAATACATGAAAGTGCTAAATTTGCTAAGTAATTTGTTTTCTGAATAAATTGTTTATTGCCAATTAAGCACTTTACAGCAGCCTAAGTTCCTGATCCTGCAGAGATTTATATGCATAGTTATCCTTACACAAAATGGGTAAAATTCAGTGAAGTCGGTAGGAATGTGGTCTGTATTTCTATGAGTATGAAGTGGTGCTGCTGTTTACTGTATATCATACTAAATGTGTTTGTAGGCCTTTGGAAGAATAGAGTCTTCATTTAAGCTGGGATTTCCCAACTCTTAGACATACTTGGTTCTGTGTTGCTTGTGAAACCTTAGGAAATATTAGTCCACCATTTTCATAAACTTCAGTTTCATAATATTTCCTCCTTTCTTTAAAYGTAAAAGCAAGTTTCCATTTTCTTTTTTTTACTTTTAAATAATTTTCTGGTCCCAGACTAAAAGGTATTTGTTTTTATTTAGTTTTATATTAGTCCCAGGCTTTTCTACATTTGTATGAAGTCAAACCTGTCTCATACTATGTTCCTACTCAYGTTCAGCTTGCTTTGTCACAGCACCAACAATTGGCATTCTCCAGAAGATTAGAGCTTGGTGATTGACTTGCTCAGATGAAAAATAAAAGCCTACTACTGTAAGGGTCTCTCTAAAAATATAGGAGGAACTTTTTCCAAAGCTGACTTATTACTATATGTTAAAATTATGGAATTAAACTGTGCTGGTAATAGAGTCTGAGATCCCCATTTTAAACATTAAATATCTGTAAAGGGGAACATGTCCCTTAAAGCCAATTTAATTTGTAGACAACAAAAAAAGATGTCAAGTGAATTATTTCCTAAAGAGCTTCATTTTACTTACGTTACATTTTCAAGTTCACACCCACTTTGTGTTAGCTTGCCCTTCATCTCTGAACTTTTTTCTGTRGTATGGAGATAGAAGATTCATGTTGCTGAAGAAAATATGATCCAAAAATGACTGTCGCAAAAGGAGTGATGCACTTCACTCGTAAGAGGGAAGCAGCACTACGTTTATTGCAGTAAGRCAGCGACTTAACAAAGTTCAATCGTAAATAAGAACAATTTAATGAGGTTCAATTGGCAAGGTTCACTCAGTTATTTACTGCATGAARGACAGGGTCAGATGCRTGTGCAACGGAGACCCTCCCGTTGAGTCACGAGGTTCAGACTGGACCCCCTTGCTTTCTAAACTCCTTTGGAGGGGAGCCTAGGTGCGGCTGGATCCAGTCCTAGTCTCAGACTTGGTCAGCGGTTTATGTCTAAGGGATTATGTGCGCAATTAGTCAGAGATGTAACTCAGCAAAGTTTCGTGAAGTTCGCAAAAGTTCAGCATGCTATTAATCACTTACCAAGGATCTGTCATGGGTAAGGAATCTCTCAACCTCGAGGAGTAACCTTGAGAGGCGTCCCTGCTCAACGGGAGGTTCTGCAGTGCAGCCTGCTGCCATGCAGGAGAGCTCAAGGGGCGCTGGGCTGCCCCCTATTTATGGGGAGGAGATGATTGACTCCGTCATATTTGCATACTAGATGGGCCTTAGTTGGCGCATGCTCAACTAGCCCCTGCATACGTGCTGTTTACAGGGAGGTTAGGTTGAGGGGGAGAGAGCACATCAGTGGGGGGGAAAGGAGCACACCGTCACAATGACTCTTTAATTGTTTTGGAGGGTGGTTGTTCTTTTACAATATTTGTGAAGGGGTATATGGACAATGATGGTGAAGTCCTGGTAAACAGGATGTAAATTGATCTTGTAAGCTTTGGGGTTCTGTGTGTGTGTATGACTCTAATCTTATTCCTTGTAAATCATGAGGTACCCTACTTTAGTGTTTGCAGTCAGTATTAAAAAACACAACTTTAAAATGGAGGCATAAGATTTTTGTAGTGTATAAATTTTTGATCTGCCATTGACCTCATAGCAATTTTTTGAAGAAAAAGCAATTCAGAAAGCTATGAAAATTTCTCTCTTTGTAAGCTACTGCATTGTTGTTATCACTGTATGAGAAATATTGACATTTGAGCGAGAACAAATTGAAACTTTTGGAATTTGTTTCATGGAAAATTGTCATTTTGACATTTGTTTCATTTTGAATTGGCCAAAGTTTATATGAAACAGATTTCATTCAAAACCACATTTCAGTAATTTCATAATGTTATTGATATCCCTGGGAGTTATCCAAGATGTTATACAAACAGCTCTCATGGCTTTTATCTTACTAGGCACTTACTAGGCACTTAACTTCTTTTTAATTCTTTAATTTTCTAGTGAAGTTTGCCATTTTAATAATGCTTCTCAGACAAAGTTCTGTGTGAAAATATGAAGAATAGCTGAAATAGCTCTTCTCTGTAATGATGAAATGAGAGCTATTACATCATACTATGCTTTTAAATACTGACCTTAGAAGGAATATTATATAAGTAAAATTAATTTGATGCTAATTTGACAGTGTAAGTACAAGTAATACTGCACAAACACTGTAGTTTTAAATTCTTTATAAAAGTCATAAGAGAAATATGTATCTTGAACTTGAGTGAAACAGCTGCAATTGATTGAAATTTGTCAAAATCACTAATTTTAAAATTAGAATTATTCTAAAAACTATTAGAATTATATTTTCCATTTTAAAAGATTTTAATGACGTCTTTCCGTAAATTAATTACTCTATCACTCAGCAGAATATTTTTAGGTTTGGATGTTGTTAATTTGGCTTGCTAGGTTGTGTTATCTCTTGAATCTTGTGCTGATAATTTTGATTGGTCATTTCAGCCAAGGGATAAAATATTTTAATAATTTTATTTAAAAATTCTGAGTTTTTAAGTGACATCTTTAACCCTAACAAAATAGAATCGAAAGATACCCTCCAAAGTCTGAGTAAAATATATTTTGAAAATGGAAATTATTGCTATAAAAATAAAAAAGGATAAATAATTCATTTGTGCGTGTATTTTATTTCATACTCATTTTGCATATGTATTTTAAAATACATGTGATTTTTCCTTGTATTTTAACAAACTCTAAAGGGTGAACACACTGAGATTCAAATAGTTGCCAAAAACATGAAGAGAACATCTAGATGGTTTCATTAACATGAAAGTGAACTCACCAGTTAAAAATACGGTATAACACTGTAGTACCTTACACCACTTAGCATCACGGGTTTTAGTTTTTTAGCAGAATCCTAAGTACTACTGCAGTTCAAATAATAATGCAATATTGCTTTATTTTGGAATTTCTTCCCAGTATTACAAAGAAGAAATATATATATTTTTAGCAGAGAATTAGATATTGCTAGTGCTTTTAGGTAGATATTGCTAGTGCTAGGCTAGTGCTTTTAGTGTCGTCCTTTGTTGATGTAAAACTTTTATTCTGGAAATTACTTTTATTCTGATTTCCTGGTGAAGACACCCAACTAGAGTGTATGGTGTTCCTGACCTTACGTTAAACAGCTGAAGTCTGATCAAAACTTTTCGTAGCTCTTATTTAAAGATCAATAATAACATAGATCATCACAAATTTTCAATGATGTATGTGTTTACAAGAGGAACATGAAAGTGGAAAGGTCACTGAATTCTGGCTGTAGTGTTGCAGGTGACCCTTTTGCAAAACAATCAAGCTCCATTCTGAAACTAGCTGGAGTGTTTACAGAGTTAGATATCCTGAATATGTCAGACTGTGTGTGTCTCTGCGCTTCGTAGTTGCCCTTGCAAACACAGTGGCCATTTGTTTAGCAGCCACTTTGGAGTGGCTCTGAATTCAGAAATTCCAGACAGATGATCAGGCAGCTGCATCTGGAGCTGGAAGGCATTTCGCACGGTCGGCAGAGTACTGTAACTCACAGTGGCTAACCTGGTTGGGTAGAATGGCGTAGTAAGGGAGCGCTTGGGCTAGTAGCCTGGAAATCTTGCAAGGGCTAGCTCTACTTCTGCCATTACTTTGCTTTGCAGCCCAGGAATGCCACTTCTGATGACATCATGTTCCTCACACTGTTAAGAAGCATTGCTAATTGTTTATTAAATGGTTTGGAAATAGAAGTACAAAATTTCAAATCTGCTAGCTCCAAGAGGAGAAAAGAACAAACAAAAACCCCTTGTGATGAACCACACATCAGGAGTATAATTCACCTTTAGAAGTGATAAAATAGCTAACATGATCACTTTTAAGCCAGGGTCATAGATAACTACATTCGAAAGCTTAGACACAAGATTCCTGTCATCCTCTCTCTCTCTCTCTCTCTCTCTTTTTTTTTTTAATATTTTGCTGGATGTGCTAATTATAATTCAGGCCCTGAAGCTGAATCCAAACAGCATCTAGTGCTTGTTAGCGCCAGACTCTAACAAGAGAACTACTGTTTGCTGTCTTCCAGTAGACCCAGTACAGCTGTAAGGGAATGCTTCATTGTGTTAAATTGGAGGCTTCCCTTYTACACCTAATCATTAAGAACTTAACTTCTGTAACATAGGCTATAATGTTTTTCCCAACTAATTGATTTCTGTAGTTAATATGGAGTGTGAACTCAGGTAGATTCTCTGTAATAGTCAAGAACAAACTACTATGATGTCTTTGACAGGATTTAGAGAATACAGTGCACGTATATGTGTTCCTGTCTTTATTCATGTGTATTAGTTTATAAACTGCTAAAAGAAGACTGGAGAGAAAGGAAAGCTTTATTCACATAATAGCTTCTATTTTTCATTTATTCGTGTCAGAAAAATATTTTTATGTGTATTGAAATAATAAGGCAAACATTTGCTTTCTCATGTTTGAGCTTCTTACAAAATAAACACCACATGTAAAACCACAGCTCAGAATATTAATATAACATTAGCTCTCTGAAGAATAATTTGAAGAAAGAAAAACAATTACTTACAAACTAGGGTGTCTTAAAGCAAGTTCATGGTTTTGGCTAATTCTTTCATCCAAGAAAACTGAGAATTGGGACCACTGTAAGCTTTCAGTTTGATTCCATTAGCTGTCACTAGTGCTGAGATGTGTACAATAAAATTATAGATTATTGGTACTGTCTAGAACAATTGTATTGAACATTTTGTATATAAGCTCATTGCAGTGGAAATTCTGTATGCAGTATAGAAAGGGTCAGAATTGTCTGAATTATTATAGTCAGTTTTGGGCATAAACATTTCATATTTTTTATGTAGTTAGACATAATATGAAAAAGGAGGAAAATTTCTGATTGGGCAGATCTGCAAGATGAACTGAGGAAGAGAATGATATAAGTTTATAAGTCTATAATTGTTTACAAATTCTGTGTGTGAGTTATTTCTTTGGGAAGTTACTAAGTCCTTGCTGTGTTAATAAATGTTTGCTCTGGGCATATATTGGTTTAATTTAATATCTGGATGCTAGAAATCACAGAGAAGGAACACAAAGGCACTAGAGAAGTAAACTTCTGATAAGCATGACAGRAGTTAAGATAGAAATCCTGAATTATTAGTTGAGAAGGTGCTGTTTCCATCTACCAGGGAACATATATAGGACTGTTGTTGCTACGGTATGATGCTTAAGTTCAACAGAATATTAAAGACTTGAAAATAATTTTCCAGGGGAAAAAACGTGATGCTTTTCATAGAACTTTTGGAGTAACAGACTGATAAAGGATAAAACTATGTCATCCAACTCAAAAGAGGGATAGAGGTGTCAAAGAAATTAAGTTCATACTGGTTTTGGGAAAATAGTAGTGGCGGTACAGAGAACAGGCCCACAGTAACACTGCCCTTGGAAGGAAGGTCTTACATTTAACTGTTCTGTTTGACATGCTACCTAGATGATCAGCGTATATGTACTTCTAAATGAGTCATGGGCCCAAGGTGTCTCTTATGCATGTGATATTGAGGTATTGTTGGAAGAGGTGAGGATACTTTGAAAGAGGAGGGTTCTTAAATCTTTTATCATACTCTCTTCAGAGAGGAAAATGTTCAGTTGGAGTTTGTGACCTGAGTTTTTTGGTACTGTGTTAAGTAATCCAGATTTTATGTACAAGTGCTTAGAAAAATACCTGGAATTCATTTATCTGTTTTCAAATGGATAGATACCTGTATATATACTAAGTGGCTCTGCGAAAAATATAATAGAATGTAGTACTATATTGTATTACCTTGTAGACCTTTAGCTGTCGTTTGTGTTTAAACACATTTGAGCTATGCTTCAGATACCAGAGTAACATTACCTCTGAAACAGTAGCCTGACTAGGTTAGCTTATGGGCATTGTACTCTAATTCAGTTAGATTCTGTAGAAATGTGTTTGTCAGCTATATTCTAAAATGTAATTTCACAAAGAACCATCTTCACTTAAATGAAATTGACAGGCATTCTACATATTTTGATTGTGTTTGAAAGCGCTGAACTAGAGGCTCTTGATTTTATTATTCAGTCTTCTAAATCAAGATGTTTTGTCTAGATAGATTTAGAAAATTATTTGAGAGTAATACATTGACACTGCTCTAAAAATTAAAAACTGTTTGAGACTATCCTCTTTCAAACCTCTACAAAAATCTTATGAAAAGTTTTTTAACRTTCTCTTTTTTTCCAGAGGATTAAATAATAGCTTTTAAAAACATGCTCATGATTTTAATGTGACTTGAGTTTCATATTCTGGGAGACTGATTAAAACAAGAAGATCAAAGCAGGATCAAAAGAACTCATGTAAGACAAAAATCAGATATAAGCAGTAGGTGCTTTCTCAAGAAGCTTTGCATAAGAAAACAAACATTTGTAGAGATGGCACAGCTATCCAGGCTAAAAAAGAAAGATATTAGAAGTACTTACATAAAATTTTGCTTTTCATTATTCAGAGCTTTAAATTGTAGACTTATGCATATAGAGTTGACCTGCTTGAAAAGTTTCCTATGAAAATCTTCAAATTAGTATTTTATATATAGCACATATATATACACATACAGAAGACCGAAGTTTTAAAAATTGAAGTGAAACAGTTTTCATGTTTTTGATGAAACAGTTTTTAATCTTTGTCAGGAAAAAAGGTGTTCATTTGGTAATTAGGAGGACATCACTTAGAAGGAAATCTTTCCTGGTGGTCCTAGTATTTTTTGCCTTTCTCAGATGTATTTTTTTTTTTAAGTTTGGAATGGAAGTTTAGAAAATGTTGACACTGCAGATATTTATTAATTATGTATGTATCAGTGGAAGTGGGACAAGAGTAAGAGAAGGAGGCAGACTGTAGGCAGAAGTATAAAAAGAGGGTAAGTGACTAACACAAGAATGTTGAGGAGTAAAAAAAACTGCCAGAAAATAAAACAAATCCAAAACAGTTACTTAAAACTTTGTTTACTCTTGTTACTACCTGCTTGGCCAAAAAAAAACAAACTTAAGCACATGGTAAAAATTCATGCTCTGCTAAATTCTTTTTTTTTTTGGATTGTTATATGAATTTTGAGTTTCAACTAACTGAAAGTGCAAAAATACTCCCATAGAATTTTATTTATAGTATTTCCAACAAACTCTTAATCAACAAGTAGTTGCTATATTGTGATAATAACCCTGTTGCACACACAGAGCTCTTTTTTCTAGATAAAGGGATTTAATAAGTCTAGATGGTGAGCTGACCTGAAATTTAGCAACCTTTTGATATTTACTCATCATTAATTTGTAGCATGCTATTCCCAAGACTCTTGGTCTGCTCATATGTGTGCACCTATTGCTGACATTTAAGTCACTACCATTCAGTGTAAAGGACATATATAATATAAATCAATGCCTAGGAGAGCTCTACCTATCATTTAAGTTACACAGAGCCTTAGAAATATTTAATTTCCCTTAACTTGCAGGCAGAAGAGGACAATAATTCATTTATTGTAACGACCACATCCTCAGCCCCAGTGAGTCTCTTTTTGCTTGCATAAGCTACAATGATATTAAAAGTTAGTTTGGATGCTAGGATAATGATTACATATTCCTTACATAGGAAAATATACCAGTGTTGGTATTTTTATTGTCCCTGTTGTCTTAGCCTTTTAGGGAACAAATGCTGTTTTATCAGATGGCTTAGTGAAAGAAGCAGCCCCTCTACACTAAAGCCCACCTGCTGTATTGCCATCATAAAGTAGCCTCAGAAACTGTATGACCTAAGCTGTCAAAGATGGAACTTCAGTTAGCTGTAGCGAAGAATAAGTACAGGTAGATACAATTTACTCATGTCTAATTTGGACAATGCAAAATTTACTCAATTCTTACTTTTTGTCTCCAATGTCAAACTGATGAGTTTACTTCCCCATTTTTCAATTGTGTAAATAAGAACTAATGCAGTTTTGTCTGCTGAGTTCTTTCCTAGGCTCAAGCTAACAGCTATGGAGCAAGTCAGTTGGGAACAATGAGAGACTGAGCTGAACCATTTTCAAGATTTACAGGATAGTGTTTAGCTAGTGAAAAACGGTGGGATGCATGGGATGTTTTGTTTCCCCTGTTCATTTTAGAGGAGCTATTGCTAGAAAAAAGGCTATTTCCCATGAGCTCTGTGATAAGCTGCCTACACKGTATCCAGTCACCGTTTATGTGTTTGCAAGGTCAGGCACAATCTTGCTGATGTAGCAGGCCTGCTCTCTGCACTCTTTTTCCGATTTTATGTATTGGTATGGCACTCCTTCAAGTTGCAGTGGTCTAGATCATTACAAATTAAATAAGAGATTAAATGAAAGCTCAATGTTCCAATTTTCTCTGCTCTCCAAGTGTGGCATATTGTCTTAGGCAGACTATGAGTAATTTCTATGTCAGATTAAATACCCTAAATACAGAGAATATATGAAAACTAAGTAAAAATAAGCTTATCATCACAAGCAAAATGGGAAAGTTAAGCATAAAAGATATCCATACACTTACATGTATAGCATTAAGGTCTTTGCATTAGCAGAATGTGAAAATTCATGTTTTTATTCACTCTTTTGTAGATGTTTAATGGCCCTAGGGGAGCAAAGCTTTAGCTGATGAATCCCTTGTAGCTTTGAAGCTGTTCAGATTTCTTCCCTATTCTGGGTCTGTTGTATATGAACCACTACAGGGCTGTGCTGATATAGGGTCTCCTGARTAATATGAATTCCTAGGGAGAAAAATTATTTAAGAGAAGCTGGTGAATCCAGTATCACTTGGTTGTATCAGACCCAACTGTAGATCCTGCTTGGCATATTCTTGTGTGAGAGAGCTGGGCTCCTTTGGAAGATGTCATCTCTTGCTTGGGAACCAATCCCAGGGAGTCTTATACTTTCAGACATATGAAAATTTTGGCATGTGCTTGTAGAGTTATGAAGATGAATTTAAAGATTATTGGTTTAAGGGATAGATAAGGAACATATCCTCATCTTTTTCTCTGGCTTGGCAGGATTCAACAGTGTGGGGAAGCAGAGTCACAGGGATAGATATATGGGCAGCAAGTTCTTACACCCAAGGTGCAGTGTGTACAAAACCTGTTCCTCTAGCCAGAGACCTATCTCACACTGCGAGTGTAGCTTTCACCCTTCCTCCTTTAGATTTAGTGTGTGTCTGGGCTTTTTTGTTAGCTGCAAGTACTGCATTAGCCTCRGTGGGAGGCTTTTCCCGTCATGTCCAGTTTAGTGCAGGTTGGCACCTTCACACCAGCCAAAGCACTGTCTTGTCTGGTGAAAAGATAAGTTTCAAAATGTCACAGTTCAGGTAACATGTGGCTGTCACAGTTTGGTCAGAAGGGATCTGGAACCTTAATAAGCTAGAGAACAGTGGAGTTAAAAGATGATGCTCCTTAGGGAAGATGATGAGTGGCGTTAATACAATGAGGAGGGTCTTGGGAAAAGAGTTACGATGGGAGGGCTGTGCAGTCTCAGCAGTGGGAAAATGGACTGATGACAATTTTCTAACCTAGGGAAATAGGTAAGAAATCATGATCTGTGGTATATGAGGCAGCTCTGGGTAGTTCCCTGATGAATTAATACTGTTTCTGCTTAATTAAACCATATTCCTTGTATGTTGTCCTTCTTTCCTCATGTCTGGTTAACAATTTAACCCCAGCTACCTTTTCCTTAAAATAGTGCTCAGGGAAGAGTAAAAGTGATGTGCTAGCATTGCATTAAAATTGCCGTATTTGTTGTGGTTTAGCTCAGCTACAGAAATAGCCAGAGAATTAATTTTGGTACTATTTGATATTTGGAATTCAGAACCTCCATCAAACGTTTCAGACACAAAAGTATAACAGCCCAGACATATCCCAAAATGTGACAGAAATTAGTTCTTTATATTTAACGAGAACAGAGTTTTGCCTTTATATATCTAGRTTTGAGTGTATACGACAGCATGAGTATAGGAATATCTGGTCTGTATTTCTCCTAAACTTAAATATTATAAGCAATTATTTAGTACTCTAAGTAGACAAGATAGTACAGCAAATCAATATGTAGACTTTCAGCTCTGAAGACATGCGATGAAGTACAGTTTAGTTCACCAGTAGAATGTGTTGGATAAATTAGGAATTTATACACATCCAATTACTGAGCTGAGAGACCATGTTTTTATAATGCTTGCTTGAATTATGTATGGCAATAGCTGATGAACTCTCTGGTCCTGCACTGTGCAAACTGTGTAACTGGTAGGAGTCTATTAAAAGTTTGTTAAACTTGCCCATTAGCTTTTTAAGATTAAGAAGAAAATGGCCATTTAAATTTATTGTAATCAGATTTTCTGCTGCTTAGTGGACCAGACATTTCCACCATTTCTTGTAAGAAAAAGCAGTCTCACAGCTGAGGAAAGGTGACAACAGTGATAAAAAGATGATACACATTTTTCACTGAGAACACTTAATGTGTATAAGTCTGGAGAGGATGTTTTACTACAATGAAAAGAAAATCAGAAATCTAGCCAAAAATTAGAGCAGAGAAGCACTAAAAAGGGGTGTAAAAATGTTTCCTATATCAAAACAGCAAAAGTGGGTGCAAACAAAGAAAATTAAATGTCTTTTTGTTCAATAACTTCATTATTGCCCCTTAGTTTCTTTTGCATTTGTAAAATTTCATTGAAAACTTTACATGTGAACTCAGAATCAAAATCTCCTTGTTTGGATGAACATAAAGATGCATTCTTGTCATTTTGCCAGTAACTCTCCAGAAGTACAAGCAGACTAGGAATCCTGCCCAATGTCTAATTGCTATACGTTCAAAATGATGGTGGGGACATGGAGAAAGTGAGAAACAAAAGAGGTTATTATTATGTGAAAAGGATAATCTAAAAATAAGACAAGTCTGATTCTGTATTTATTGACTGTTCATCTTAACAGCTCCATAACCACAAAGGAAATATCTTTCATTTAAGGCTCTATAGAGAGAATACTGTCTGAAGAGGGCTTATTGCTGACTATCGTTCATGAAAAGATGGGATTTTAATGAAATATGCATAAAAGTCATTTTAGATATGTGACCTACATAATCATACCTGTCCTGAGAGGCTAGGTTTGAAAATGCTTCTGTTCAGAATAATTAAACTTCCCCCTTGTATTATTCCTCATTAATTCAATATTCCTCTTAAAAATAAAGCTCCCACAACAGCTTTAGTAATCAGCCTTTCAGATTTATGAGCTATTTTTGTGCTCGTATTGTTCTATAAGACAAGGCTCCTTGATCAATTGCCAGGTAACTGTTTCAGTCTTTTTCCAGCACCCTGCTAATCCAGCACATTGACTTATTTTTAATTGAGTAACTTCATTATTCAGAAAATCCCCTTTGTCATACTTCGGCAAACATTAACAGTATTTTATACAAACATTATTTAAATATAATCAGGTTGCTCCCTGCATCCCCATCTCTCTTCTTGTGCTGAAAAAAATGAGTTTGAAGGCAAAGAAGGAACATATTGGAGAAATTATGACTTATGGTCATTAAAATTACTCCTCAAAGTGCAAGACCAATTTTAAGCTAAGATCCAGATATAAGAAAGCTCTAAGATAAATTTTTGAGAAGGTTAGAAGTGATTTAAATATGATTTCACAAAGAACCATCTTCACTTAAATAAAAAAATTACGCAATTGTTCTGCTTGTCTGCAAGGGGACATTATACCTGAAGCGTACCATAAGTGCACGTCCAGTGAGAATGTAATGTAATAATAATGACTAAACATTACTGATTCAGCAACATTTTCAGGAGGTTGAAATAAGGAAGAGAGTACACTGACCATTTACTTTAAAGCAATATATTTTATATTGCACAAAATTATGGCATAACTGGTATTAACTTTTCTGTATTTTTGGTTACCTATTTAATGGATACCAGCTGCCTCCTTTTCAATTGAAAGAATGGCTTGTGAGTTCAGGCACTCTTCCCTCAACACTTAATTATTCTAGCAACRGTTACAACAGTGCCTCTCCTAAAAAATGCATTTGAATGGTGTCCCTGAAAGCATCAAGAAGCACTGAGTGAGGGAGGCGGTGTGATTAACACAGTAGCCATCTTTTCTACAGGATACTTAAAATAAAATAGAGAGGTTATTGGTGGTTCTCATCAGAACTCAGGAATTCTCAACTACTCAAAAATCTTCATATGACATTCAGAAGAAGGAAACCAGAGAGAAGAAATCTTTGCTTGCCCTTTTGTAGTGGAAACTTTTCATATTTTATGAGTTCCTCTATGAATTCTCCCATAATAACACTATTCTGATTTATGCCAAGGGTGAGAAAAAGACATATTCACATCATCTGACATATGTATTCAAACCATGTTTTCACTTGGTCAAAACTTAGACATCCATATCTTGCAGCATATTAAACAATCTAGGTATAAAAGATACCCAAGCTGCCACTGTAGTTGGTGTTTAGCTACAGGTGCCCTGATGTTATCAGTTCTGTTTATTTCCTAACAGTAGCCCACATAGTAGACCTCATAGTACTATTTTCTGCTGCACTTCAGAAACCATACTTATGGCAGTTAAGATATCAATTCCTAGTCATACCTCAAGCAGACCAGCTATACAACAGCTGCTAGATCAGGTAAAACCTACTGATGGAGAGAGGAGCCTGCACAGGACTTTAGAGGACAATTTAGTATTAACATCAATTTAAGGAATCCAAACATTGGATTATGGATGAATTAGAGCTTCTTTAGTGGGGAATCGGAAGTTGGCTTGTATTAGAGGCAAACTTGTGGAAATCAGCCCAAGGAATAATGATCTATGCTAAACTGAGTTCTTTGCATCATTCTCTGTGGGAGCCTTTCTCTCTGGATTGGATAAATATATACAGGGATCTTGGAGGTTAGCCTGATAACTTCTGTATCTAATTAAAGTCCCTAAAATTGGGCAATGCAACTGTCTTCTCTTCCCTGAGTATCCGTTGATGAAATACACCATGAAATACTGAGATTCCATACAAATTACTGTCAATTTTACTTAAAGTGCACTTTTACTTTCAATTCATGAATTTTTATATAGTTCTTGTGAAAATGCCTCTGGTATGCAATGCAAGTAATTCATGACTAAAGTCCTAATCTTTTTCAGTCAAATATTCAGTTGTTTCGAATAAGTCTTGCAGAAGAAATTCACTTCCTAATGTATGCTTGCTACACTGAATGGAATTAGAGTGTTTAAATGAGGAAGTAAGCTGTGTTCTTTCTGTTAGTTCTTTGCTCGTTTAGTATTGTTTGGTTTTTTATTTAAAGCTGATTCATTGTCTTTGTGTTCCAAAATTAAGGCGTTGTTCTTAAAGGACCATACTGGTCCTTTAAGACCAACAGCTCTCTGCCTAATATCTGCAGGTGCACACTGAGGTGTTGAAAGTGCTTTTTATGTTTGTTTATTAGATTGATCACAGTTATGCTTAACAGGTCCCCTGAAAGGTGCCAAGAAGCAAATAACAGGCTGCGCATTAATTTAAGCAGATGTGAGCAAGTGCCAAAAACCATTAACTCTACAAATATGGTTATGTTGCAGAATCTGAGTGTAATACAGTTCTTCTTTAGTTTGGTTTCCATATGGTAGTTCAGATTGGAATCAACCTGTGGTGAAAGTACTGACCTGATCATGTAGTCATTTATAAAACTCCACCTACTAAAAAAAATTGCCCTGCTACCATTTACTTCTTTCACTTGTATTTTTTGATGATTCTGATAAGGTATATGGTAGAGTCTCTGAGACTTCTTTAAAGCTGTGTTAATTCAGTCTTACATGGAAGAACTAATGCCATATAAGTAACAAGATCTCTGCTGCACATTTTTTTTGCTTCTTACTTCTGCTTTTTTGCTGGCTTACATTGCTTTCTCCATAAAGGATGTTTGCATGGAGTAGTGTGTGTTGGTAGATGGTGGTAGCAAATTTCTCCTGGATGAAATTGCCTGAATGTCTTCATGTGATAAAAATTATATTTTTTGCTTAGGCCAGATTGTGAAATGAAATATACAGTCCTTTGAATTCCTGGTTATAATCTTTCTAACTGGATATACAAATCCACTGATTCATAGCAATTAAAGAAATGAAAAGCAACAAGGCATTGATTCATTGCCTATATGTCACATTCAGAAATGCATAATTCATTAGATTTTTATTTCTGCAATTTAATGGACTAAAAAAAAATTCCAAGTCCCTCCAGAAGCATGATATCATGCATAGTAGTGTGCCTGATTTTCTCTTCCAGGAAAGTTCTGTGTTTCTTGTCATTCACTGTTCCGAATCATTATTTCTGTTGGCAATGTCTCCTTGAATACGTTACTTCTGAAAATGGCAATGTAGCATGAGAAATGATGGAGGTTATAAGTGTTTTGGAGAGATGTAGTCTGTATATCAGAGATGGATGGGAAGAGATCCTTTCTTGGAGCCACTGCTAGTGTTTATCTTGAAGAAGAGACACTTGTAATATGAATGATGTGTGTAGACATTACACCCAAAAATTACATTAAAAGAAGATTAAGGCTGCAGCAATTTAGTATTCACAAGTTGGGAATTGTCAATATTGGTACTTGACCAACTTAACTAAAGAGGCATAAGCAAAGCTATATGATTATATGGGATACCTGCCCACCATGCCCCTTCACTCTGTGGCAGAGCACATTCCTTGTTCAAGGTGCAGGATGGACAGTAATAACTGAGCATTTAATATTTTCTCTGATTTTTCTGACACCTCTTTATCCTCTGAATAAATACATTCACACTGCTTGAACATGGCATGTTTTCATTAGTAATTTATTTGTGAGCTTTTAAATAACATTCATAACTAAATTATGAGTGGTTTAAAAATATATAAATTTTCACAATGTGCTTGCAGAGTGGAGGAGCACTACTAACCCTATTTTTGTAGAAAGTTAAAAGGAGAGTACAGAAATATGAAAGTAAAAATTTTGCGTTCACTGTCAGTGCCTAACTTGAATGTCTAGAATCTTATTTTTTTGGTGTTCTTATTATATAATCACTTAGTATGTTTAAAGCGTAACTCTCATWAACTTCAGCTGCAGCTGTGGGAATTAGCACTTCTGCAGATCTCAAGGCAGGGCAGTTAGGCACCCAGAATATAAAGGGTACACAATTATTATCCATGTGACAATTTGGTTTTAGCGACTTGCACATCATCACATGTGAACTCTATCCACAGGTGGACTTCGTTGTTCCAGCGTAACAGTCATCCCTGGTCATATTGTTCCTTGACTGCTGCCTAAGCCATACCTGTTCCTGATCTCGTCTTCTTGGCTGACCACGTTTCTGCCATGTGCTGGTTCCTGGGTGCTAGTTGTTCTTCAGCTCCAGGTTCCTGTTTGCTCTGGTTTCCCACCCTGCTGTCTCCCCGGATCTGTGTCCAGTCAGTTACAATGACAGCTTCCAGATACAAAGTCAGGCCATAAGACAGGATTGTTTGCCTGAGGAACATTCTCAGTACTAGCTCTGGAGCAACTCAGCTTTTAGGGAAGAGAAGCTCYATTCTCAGGTTATACAAGACTGGAGCGCTGTATGCTTTACACTGTCCTCCACAGGATGCCTACTGCCATGCAGGTTATTTACCTGTAGGAATAGTGTCCTGGGTTTCAGGAAYACCTTCGGCCACCCTAGGCTATTTTGATGACCAAGGCAAAAGTATAGTATATCAAGTTTGTCACTCATTGCATTTCTCAGTCTATGCTCCTGCTTTGCTCCTTGCCTCGTTTGCTTTGCCCAAGTAATTCTAAGTTTCTGTCTCTGGCAGTTTCCAGTCACAGCGTCTACTGGTGGTCTTCATGCAGTGTCTTGCTTCTCATTTGGCTTATGATATACCAGACTTCTGAACTACAATATGCATGGCAAGGGAATTGTCTTTGAGCTTGTAAAATGGGTGGATAAGCACTAAGAAAGTTTTTTTTTTAAATAATGGTGTTCTGTTCTTCTTGTTTTCTTTATGCTTGAATGTTGCTCATGATTTCATTGTGAATTTGATTTTATGTTGATCGTTTAATTAGTTTATATATGCAATACATTTCTTGTATAATTTAAATATTGACTTGAGAGTGCACTTTGATCTGCCAGGTTTAAATGCAGCTAAAAATATATAGACATATAAATATAAGTAGTTTTTGTAAAGAAAGAGAACTATTTCAAATTATATTTCTGTTGATTTAGGTGCTGCAGCTCTTATTCCACTAATATTGAAATGAACTTAACACTTATTCACCCTTTCCTGAGTTAGTCCGAGGAAAACTACAGTGACTTCTGAAAATCTACTATTCATTACTGTCATACATTTTGCAGTAATTTCTTCTGTTGTCTTGGTGACCAGAGTGCTTTTTTAYAGAGTGCATCTTTACATTGTCTTTATTAATGAATTCCTCATTGCTTTCTACTCTTTTGTTAAATTTTATTATCACATATGGCATATTTATATTTCTTTAAAGTGAGAAAGAATTCCATAGAGGTTTAGAACATTTATTCCTCTTGCATAATTGTCTGAGAAGCAAAAATTTGGTGAGCAATATGATTGGCTATGTGCTGAGAGAGGATGAACAGCTGCAGGCCGAGGGCTTTGTTTTCCTRTGTGTGAGTGTAATATTCATCCAGGCCTATAAATTAATAAGATTATTCACAAGCCATAATTCTAAAACATACCCTTTTTCTACTGCTAGGCTCTGTATATGCCCATACTTAATAGGTCTTAATGGCTGACTGAAACTGTGTGCTATGTGGTAAATCCCCTACACATTATAGCAAGCACTTACATGGACTTATTTATGTCTGTATTTTTTCTAAATTTAGCTTCTTTTCAACACTGTAARCAAAACACTTCAGACCTCCTGGGTGGGAATGAATAGTTGGCATTTTCCTCAATACAGCATTGGACCTATTTAAACTTTGTCCATATTGCTCAATTTTAAATGAAAGTTCATCTTGCTAGTAGAAGATGCTATATCTATAAAAGAAGATATTTTAATACATCTGGAATTTACCCATAATTTCTCCAAAGGACAGCATTTTCCATTTATACAGTGCACCATGTCTTCCTGTGTTGTTTTTAACTTTAAAACTCATTCAAGCCTCATTTCTATCTAGAATGTTTGCCATTCTTGTTACACGCCAGTCGTCTCTGCTGAATGATGTTGAGATGGTATCGGTTGCATTTTTTCCTCTTTTTCCCTCATTGCTGTATACCATATGTTGCGTTTTAGTTTTAAAAGACTGGTAGATTAGTAGAGAGGAAGATTCCTGATTATCTTTTCCTCGGTCCTGTATTCTGTGTCAGGTGGAACCCTCTGGAGGGAGGAGGAGAGGGCATTTTCCTTGAGAGCTACTAGTTGAGCTTTTGCTAAAACTTCCTGGGGTGCATGACTGACCAGGCAGGGTGAATGGCAGACCAGCAGRCATCCTGTAGTAAGAGTAAGGAGGGGAAGAAGTGTCCCTACATGAGGGAACAAAACGTACAGTCAAACCTCAGTGTGATAAAAAGGGKGAAGAAGATTTCATGTGCAAAGGGGCTACTTAGAAGTCACTAACAGTTGCTGGATTGAGAACTAACTTGAGAGAAAGTATCTGCTATAGCAAGGACAAGAGTTAAATTGTTTAGAAAACCTTTTATTTTCACCCATCTCAGTCAGCAGGCTTGGATTCTCAGTTTTACAGTATACTAGATGTATTCTGTGTTGTTATAAAAATGCAGTGATGCAAAACTCTCTTGATATAAGCTCCTTCTCAGGAAGAGGTTCAAGTAATTCTGCCTCAAAGCGTTGGGCAATTTCAGGTCCCATTCACAGAAAAAAATAAACTTTTGATTTGATTTAGGAATTTGTTGAATATCCAAAGTTTCTGCTGCCTTTAGCAGGAAGTGTAGGTCCTCACAATATTTGACTCATAGATCACTTGCATTTAAAAAGTTGCAGTCTTAAAGAAAGTTTCAGGAGATGTAAGCATATCATGCAAGACATTTTGTCCYGACTGAGTGTTTGGTCTTATTCCCACTTTTCATGTGTCACATACCAACATGAAAGCATGATTTACTGCAGAGACAGCCCACCTTACCAATCCGTGTGAAYTGTTCACCAAAACCTCTCCGTGGCTGACAAGAAACAGCCTACCTAGGCAGGAGAGTGAAGAGGTAGCTCTGGGAGTGATTCTCTGGGGATTCAGCCTTTCTGTTACAGGGTGGATGCTTGAACTGGGTATGAAATGCATCAGTGAGGTGAAGGACTGCTGACTTCAACTGCTTTGTGCAGCCCCATTGCCACCACAAGCTGAGCTTGGAAGAAGCAGATTGCCTGAGCTGCGGAACATGAGAGTCACACATTAACTGTCCTGTTTTAGAGCTTTGCCTTGATTTGACGCAAATCAACAGCCTCACTGAGAACTTCCGTTTGTTTCAAATTCTTACCTTTACCTCATCATCATTTACAATCATTAAAAGAGTTTTAATCATTAAAAAGAAGAAGTAAAATAAGAAATGTACTGTGGAAAAAAACAGTAGAAGAAGAATGGGATAAAAACACATCACTATTTTTATATCAGTCTTTTCTTTGTAGTTCATAGGAACATAGGACTAGAAGGGAGGACTTCTTGGCCTGTCAAGTCCAGTGCCCACATTTGCAGACGTGGCACAGTTTAGGACTAGTTTAAAAGGACTCACAAAATACATGCCACATGCCCCGAACCAGCTCCTTGTAGCTATTCAAGTGCTGTAGTAAAGATCAAAGATTGCAACTGTAGTATGCTTCAAGAAGAGAATGTGGAGACTAAACCAGCCTTTTAGGTATCTGAAGTTACAGAATGTTCATTAAAAATCTGCCAGATAGGCTCATGCCCTACACTGTGGAGGGTGATGAGGAAAGAATGCTATTCTGATGCAGAGAGGAAAAACAAATCCCTTTGACTCTGAAGTTGGCAACTAGCATGCAAATGGGACAGAACAACATCAAAAACCAGTCAGACCCCCAAGGGATATTAATGAAAGTAGGAACAGGGCACCCTGTTTTGCTTCCCTAGAGAACCAGTACTAGATTATGAAAAAGAYGAAAAGCTATGAAAAAGACAAAAAAGACAAAAGGCTAAATTTAGATTTGACCTTGCATTTAAAAATCCAGGAGTGATTGCCATTAGCCAGTTGTTAAGCTTTTGAATCTTTCTGCTTGATGAAGCATTTTCATTCCTTCCCTGTGTGCCCTTTTGAAATCTATACTGTAGGGTTTTACACATTGCAAGATGATACTTTGCTTTACAGTATTGATTAATAGCAAATTGTACTAGAATCAGTTCTGAATACAGATCTTTCTTCATCTTCTCCTATTACCCTCTATGAAATAAAAGAAAATTAGATTATGGGAAACTGCCATTTTGAACTGGTCCTTTTTAGAGGTAGAAGCCTTGTTTTAAAATTCTCATCTCCCCTCTACACGTCTCTTGACATACATACATGTGTCCGCTGCCTGCTGCTTGTACTAGACGAATAAGACCTGTCTGTTCCTACATGAGAGTCCCATGTTTTAAGATACTGGAACTGTGCTAACCCTTTTGGTCCAGGGTATCATGTTTTATACAGCTGATTGTCCATCATGAACCTCAAATTCTTTTCAAAGTTACTGCTTTCTGGAATAAGTAGTTTCTCTCATCAGCCTGGCACGTATTCTGTGATATCTAGATGTAGGACCTTTCATGTATGGTGCAGATGATTCTATATTGATTACTCTGTCTTTGTTATTTACAGCTTTCCTATTGATTGTATCATCATCCAACTTTCTTGGTGTTAATTTTGCGTTTTATTTTAAGTCATATAAAAATATATTAAATAGCATAAGAGCAAAAACTAGTCTATTAGCATGCCAATAGGAAAATCACCTACTCAATGTGGAGATAACATTTGCCATAGCATTTTAGGACCTGTCAGGCTCTTTCAGAATCCATGTATGTATGCTGTGTTCATTTTATGTTGTTTTGATTCTTAATCAAAATGTCATGCAGACCAAAGTCAAATGCCTCACAGAAGTTCAAGTCTATTGCACCAACAAAACTTGTAATCTCAGCAAAAACAGCAAAAAATTAAGTTAGTAGTTGGCAAGGCATATTTGATTACCTGACATCACCATGTAGGTGATCAATGTGATGATTGCGTTTTTTTCCTTAAAAGAGAATTCCTTAGAGAACTTAAGAAAAAAATATGATTAACTTACGTTTTTTTCTGAAAAGAAATGATATTTGTGGATTAAGTTATGATTTCAGGAGGAGGTTCATTTTATTCTGAGAATAAATCCACATGAGAACAGAATCTAATGTTATTATTCCAAAATGAAAGTTGCCCAACCTATTCTTGAAAATATCCAATAAAAGCAAAGATTCTACAGCCATCCTCAGCAATCTGTATCAGTCATTCACCATTTTTAACTTTTACTAGAAAGTGTTTCCTAATGTTTAGTCTGAATCTCCATCCTTTCACTTTATCTTCAATATGATGAACAGATGATTCCCTTTTCTTTTCCAGGGGCCTTTTACATATTTGAAAATTTATCTTCCTTCAGCTTTCCCTAGGCTAGCCAATGTTTTCTTATAATTCACGTTTTCTATAACTCTGATTATTCTCATTGCTCTCCTTTGCATTTTCATCCAGTGGTCACATATTTCTTAAAGCAAGCTGCCCAAAATGGTGCACAATATGCCAATTCAGGCTTTCCAGCTGAAGATCTATGTTACAAGCAATATCCCTGTTTATACATACCAGCCTTTTTTTTGACAGCCTGACATTATTGACTAATGTTGTTTGTGATACTTTCAATCAATTGCTGTCTTGCCAATTGTGCCCTATCCTGTATACCTGAAACTGAATATTCGTGCCTAGGTCTAGAACTTCGAAGTATGTCCTATTTCTCAGCCACCTTCTCCAATTCATTAAGATAATTTTGAATTCTAAACCTGTCTTCCAAAGTGCTAGCCAACCCTCCCATCTTGGGGTCATCTGCAGATTCAGTAAGCATACTCTCCATTCTACTACCTGAATAAAAATACTGAATATCAGACCCAGGATAAGCTATGTACTAGGTACATCCCTTCATTTTAACAGTGCACTGTAATTGCTCTGGCTATGGTTTTCTGACAGTTTTGCCCAGATTTAGAAGTTCTGTATTGCCACTGTTTCCCAGCCTTAATTATGAGTATGTCATTTTAACTACTCAATATTTGAAGACTCCACAATATTTTGGATACTTGCTTTCTTTCAGTCCTTTCTTTTAGCCTTCAGCTTCATTGAGGAGTAAAGGATTGAATGAGCTTTGGATGAATAGCGTGACATTTCAAGTTGTGCTGAAACAGATACATTTAACTACTCATATTTTCTCAGAGGTTTCCAAAGAAATTATTTCTAGAAGCTAATGTCACCACTCTTGAAATGGTTTTCAGTTGGAATGTTCAACAGTCAGAGGGAATTCATTTATGTTTGAGACTTCTCATTGCTCACAGAGGAGAACAAGCCTCCTACAGCAGCTGTCCTGTAGTTGTGTAAGCAGTAGAGAGCTATCTAGAATAGTCAATCTTTTCCCCTTTCCATTGCCTACCATATTTATCTCTGGTTCAGCAGCTCTGACATTGCTGAACAAACACAGCAACTGTGGTAAATTTGAGGAGAGAGAATACCAGATATAGACAAGGTCATGAAAAGTTTGTTTGAAAGAAAAAGCACTCAATCTGATAAGAGGTCAGACTGCTTTATTAGAGTTGTTTAATCTTCCACAACCTAGTTCAAGGTTAATTAGGTGACCGTTGAAATTTACTTTTCATGTAAAGTTCCTACTTTTATCAGAAGGAAAGGGCAACTGAAAAAGGTTCCCTGCACTGTTGCAAGAACAGAAATTATGGCTCACAAACTAAATATTTCTGTCGCCACGAAAAGAGAAAAGGAGCAACTTGGTTACAGGTTTCAAGACCAGACTAAAACAACGAGCAAGCTTTGAGATACTGTTACATTTTGTAAAGTACAGTATTCCATGTACTGACATGCTGATTTTGTTATCCAGAGATTTCAGAACTGTTGCTTTATTCTTTCTAAGGCATTTTAAGAAAGTTTTTTAAATAACAGGTATGTCTCTATAAGGAAATTGATTTTTTTCCCTTCAAGCACTGTCTGTGGTATCTATTTCACCTCAGCATTCTACTATATCATTTGGAAGTTGGCCACAAGGCTCCAAGCAGTGTGGATTTGTATATTTAAAAGCAAAGAACATCAGCATAAATTATTGTGTCGAAAGATGGTAAGATTTATTACAACATAGTAAAGCAATGCTTCTCCTCTTCTCTCCCTGTCCTTCTTCTCCTCTCCTGCCTTATTTCCTCTTCACAGAATCACAGAATGGTTGAGGTTGGAAGGGACCTCTGGAGATCATCTAGTCCAACCCCCCTGCTCAAGCAGGGTCACCTAGAGCATGTTGCTCTTTGACTAGCAAAGACTGAAAATCTTTTTCAAAAATACTTCTACATTTCTTTTATTTCTAGTCTAAATACATTTTACTTACCTATGAAATGAATTTTAGATACAAGAACAAAATGAGTGAAAAAATCACTTCCACTTATGTTTATATATTTATAGTAGTGTAATGGTCATTTTCTTCATCAGTCACAGAAGCTTGGCAAAGCTTTAGTATTATAAATCCTTGTGCATTTATGGATCTAATAGCATGTTAATGTCAAAGTGTCTCTTCCTTGATTTCTCATTGTAAGCATTTGTTCCTTTTTCTTCTGTACACAGGCTGTAAAAGCTCATAAGGTTTCCCTTACAAATGAAATTCACCCTGTAGCGGTGGAACTATGTACCTTCTAAATAACCAGACTTAAATGTAGCAGGACAAAAATGTTTTCAATGCCAAATGGGCTAAAGCTATACTAAAAGAACAGGAGACCTTATAATCAGCTGTTGAAGCAATGTTGAGTATTTGGGATTTTAAGTTAGGTTTCTGTTTTGTGAAAATATTTTCCCTAGTCACTAGTTTTTAGTTTGCTCTTTGAGTCTCCTCTTTGTTTTTTGACTCTAGAACAATATAGAATAGTTGATGGCAGGATCAATGAGGAAGGAAAAAAGGTTTCCAGATCAGAGTTCTCTGCTGTTGACACTGGAGTGGAGGCTGAGGAAATCATTAAGCTCAGAGTTTGACAATGAACAGATTACGGCCACTAGCTTCTCCCTTTTGCTGAAATACCTGTAGGCATCTGAGGACATTCGCTACTGGCTTCCTGAAGTTTTTCACTCTACTGAGAGTCTGGCAGCAATGCAATTGTCATGCTAGTTATGAAGTCTTTTGGTAATTTACTAAGCCTGTTAAAGACACTTCAGAATCCACAGCCTCATACCTTAGAAGGAGGTAGTTTACCAAGTGAAAATCTATATAAATGTCTCAAATAATTCATAGTACCTCCAACTTTCTAGTATTAATTATAAGGAGTATTGAAAATAGCTACTTGGTAAGGATTTAATAAAAACCTTATGTAACTTCACATTCTGCATAACAAAAGATCACAGCAGCTGAGAATAGAAAAATGTGTTATTATCATGAATAAACACTCCCTGATGAATATTCATCATATTTCTTCGATCTAAATTTAAGTATATTTGGTTGTTTATTTCAATTCTTCTTCCTTTGAATGATTTTCACCAGGATGGCTCTATATTAAACAGGCACAGTAAAGAAATTAGTAATGACTGCATGTTACCTTTGCTCAGCTTAAAATCAGTGCCAAAAGGTAATCAAATGTTAATGTAGGTCAACATCATCCCACTAGTCAGCACTGACATACCGCACTGGATATTTTTGTGTGTTCAAGGTCAAGTTCTCCCAATGACAGTGCTGTCCACAGTATTCAGTGAGGCACTGACTATGTCAGTGTATTTATAGCAAGATTTTTCTTTTGACACCACATGCAGATCAAGAGCCTTCTGAGCTGGAGTATCGTTTATGTTAAATATGTGTTTTACTATTTGCCACCACAATAAAAGCATTTTATGATATAGTTCCTCTTCAGAAGCTGCTTTAGTGAGGTAAGTGACTCTATATCTTTAAAATGCATAGCAAAATTTAATGTCCTTCCCCCACTAAAGTTGTAAATAGGCTGCTTTGCACTTGATGAACAAAATGTGGTCTTCATTTCCACAAAGTGCTTGAAAAATTTACCTTGTGCAAAAGAAACCATTTTTAGTTTATTTTAAAAATGTTGATGTTGGTGTAACCCTTGAACTTGTTTCACTTAACTACATGCTCTAATTAGAAATAAAATCTGGTTCTGTTGGATCATCAAATTTTTAAACACCCAATTGTGTTCTCATAAATGACAGATGAATACAGACCTCAAAGATAAGGTATTTATGGGAAATATTATAACCTCCTCCTCATCCTTTTCAGCATTTTACACTGATCAAAGCAGTTTTCATCTGAAAAGCCCAAAGTACATTTGTCATTTACTCCCATTTTACAGCCTGCAAGCTGAAGATTTTGATACCATTCTTAAATAGCATCTTGATAATTATTATTTTCTCAGAGAGTGGTTGGGAGATAGAAGACAGCAAAGTGTCACACAAAATGGCAAAGCAATCCAGGAGCGAATATATTTATCAAAGTGTTCCTCATAAAACCTGTGATGATAAGTGATGATTCCCTTTCACTATTCAATATACAAAATAGTTTAACACTCTACTGCACTAGGAAATTATCTAATTCTATATTTTAAGCCTCATCTTGAACAAGTTTTAGTTTATGATCAGCAAAAATTTAAAATACAGGCCTATTAAATGAATAGATAGACACTGATACTCTTGGGCTTTGGATTAAATTCCCAAAATGTTGAAAATACCTGTAACATCAAACATAAAGGATCACACTGAATGACTTCTAAAGAGTCAGTTTCTGGTGATTTCTTTGTAAAGAAAAAAAATGCCATTTGGTGTTGCTAGATCCTTGTGATTGAGCATTCTGATTGATAATGAGTGTGCCACTAACATACCGCAAAATAAGCAAACCCCATAATGCCAGGGGAGATGTTAAAAAGGCACATAGGGTGCTTRAAACACCAAAATCTTGTTGTATTTGTTATTGAAATATGAAATGCAGAGCACATGCATATAAAACCACTCGAAAAGACAGCTTGTCATCCTTCTGGATTTATTTAAGACAATAACACATTTCAGTGAAATGCCATGGAAGATTAACAAATTAATTATGTATAAGCTGACCTCCTGTATCCTTGGGCTCTCTGTGCTATCTCACTTGCTCCCACTGCCATTCTGATACAATTTTAATTGAAACCACAGTTCCTTATGCCTGTCTGAGTTTGGGTTTTGTTGGTTTATTGCTACTGCCTTGCATGGGGAGGACTACCTCTAAAAGAAGGAAACATGCATTCTTTTTAACAGTTTTTCCTCTGCTCCCAATATACAAACTAATTCTAAAGGAATATATAATGCAGAAACTGCTGAACTACCTRTTGGCATTAGGTACAGAACTTCTTTGCAGACTTATCAAAAATAAAAAATCCAGCATTTTGCAAAGTGTTGACTGAGTACGTTACACGCAAGAGAGAAGAGTGGAAGCAAGAAATAAAGGTTATCTGTTCAACTAATCCGTTACACCTCCAGTGCAAAGCTTTTCTGCATTTTTTTTCTTCGGTGTTTTGGGAGCCATTTCAAAATGAATCATATGATATAGCAGCCCCCTGCACCTAGAAGAGAAAACCATCAGTAAGAAAAACTCTGCGGTTATTCCAATTCTCTCTTCCCTTTACTTTTTCATTAATTTATTTTATTAATTTATTCTCTCTGCTTCTAATGACTTTTACTATTCATAACATTGTCATTAAAATATCATTTGCACAGGAGGATAAACAGCATCAGGGTCAAATGCAGGCTGCATGGGAAACAGTGCATAAAGCGTCGTACAAACTTTTTTAAAATAATACTTTCCTGAACTCTCTACTACTTCGTATGTTCTTCCTTTACTATGCTGGAGGTATCCAGAGGCTGCGCTTGTCACAGCAGTTTAAACCATAAGTAGCCATACTATGTAGCCCTAGAGAGGAGTAATAAGAGGAACCAAMCCAGCTTTCCCTTTCCCTTTTCTGCTGCCATTGTAGCAAATTGAGTGATTGCTGTGGAAAGGTTATGCTTGCTGTTCATCAAAGGAACATTCTCACTGAATGGAAAGGCTAATAGTAGGGATAGGCAATCCTCTCTAATTTCCAGAGGCTTTACAGCAAGTGTATATTAGTGGTGCAACACAGAACAAGTCGGGGGTTTTGCTTCATTCTCCAAGGAGGCTGCTCTATGTGGCCATAGTTGCACATAACACTCCTCTCCTCCTGCTTTATTAGCAGTTCAGCGGCAGTGAAAGCTGGTGTGGGGCAGCAGATATCCTGCATCCTTCAGGCTTAACCTGACCTTTAGAGATTAAATTAACACACTTAAATACTGGCAATGATCTTTTTTAAATTCCGTGGACATGCCTGGTTAGAAATCCATCCCCAGAATATGATTGATACTTTCTCCTGAAACAAAAGGGTTTATTATATAAAATTTGCACTTTATGCCAAATCATAACGTGAATATTCCCTGTGGGGAATACCAGCACAGACATTTGAATATTGTGAATCCAGTGCTTTAGATTCTGCAGTTTTGGGGGAGGTGTGAAGGGAGGGAGAGACTCCCTGGAGTGTGACAGAGAGATGTCTGAAGAGGGAGAGATGGTTATTTGATTGGAAAGAGATGTGTCTTCCAGCAAAGCCCCTCTGAGCACAGACCTTAGTGGGATGCACAGTACTGTGGCTCTGGGCTGTGACTGCTTCATGGAGTCCCAGAGCAGAAAAGACACTGCTGCACTCTATTACAAATTCACAAGATGCTGACACTGCGGATAGAAGATAAGAACTCCTACTGACACATTAAGTCTTGACAGAACTGCTGGTAAAAAACTTCAGTGTTTTCCCTGTAAATGCTAGAAATGCAAACTTGTAAAGTTTGGTTAGATAAAAGTTTATTTCCAAGCTTGCGACTTCAATATTTTCACTGTTGATTTTGCAGCAGCATTTTTCTTATCTGCTCAGTTGCAACTAAATGTAAGTATACACAAGTTAAGAAGTAAGAGATTGAGTAATGGAAATATTTAGTATTAAATCAGGCTGGTTTCAAGCTTCAAAGCACAATTATATTAGACTGACATTCATTAGCAATACATATTGCAAGTGGTTAGTTATTAAACATTATTGATCATTACCACCACTTACTTAAAGCAGTCAATCCTAACTTAACAAGCTTAGCCTAAATTARTGGCGAATATGCAGTACTGCAGAGCTGTGTAGTTAGCACTGATGGCTGCTGTCCTTGGTTTTAGTCACTGAAGTTGAGGTGATCAAGCTCTGGAGCTCTTCAAGAAGGGAAGCTGAACCAAGGTGGGCAAAACTGTTCTTCCCTGTTTTCCCTCTCTCATTGTTGCTATTTTTATATTTGTCACCCCTCACCCCCTTTGTGATTACGTGTTATGCTCAGCTGTCTTGCAAAATGCTTATACATTGTGACAGTGTATGGTTGTGCTATTTTAGAATGCCAGTGTCCGAATTCAAGGAAAGCAAATATTAATTATATCCCGCTTAGTGTATTCTAATTTATGGGTGCAATAGGCCTCTGCTCTGGCTGCGGCACTGTGGAGTCCTTTTCTTCATTAATTTTCATTTTTCATAGGTAGCAAATGTATTCCTTTAAAAATTTTTATTTTCCCACAATCTAAGCTTTTCTAATGAAAAACTAGTCAAGGTACTAGTTCTTTAAAAAATGGTATTCTGTTCATGTCAGTGTCTGGGAACAGCAGATAGCTGATTTAGGGGGACACTTCATGGAGGCCTACATGGATTCCCTGGATTGAAGCAGAGGAAGAGCTGCACTCCTGAAAGAAAAAATATTTCCCCTCCTCCCTCTCCTTGTCAAACAGAGGCTGTACAGAAGAGCTTAATGATGAGAGCAAGGAGAAAACTCAGGCCTTAAGAATCACTGGATGCTACTGACTTCTCTTTGTAAATTGAATTCTGGACCTTCTTCTCGATTGGGTCACAAGGTCATTTTGTTGTCTCTTCCTGCAGCTTTCCTGTTTCATTTGTGCTTTATGTGTACTTACACTACTGGAGCTTTGGACTATATGGGAGCTTTAACCTGCAGCATTATGGTCTTCTGAGCATCTAAGAACTATGATTTCACCATGGCCTGACAGCATCCTTTCATTTCCTTGTAGAGCAAACAGCTACTTTATACCCCCTAGATAAATAATAATAGAAACTGCTCTAGTATACATTTTGTAGCTAGCAAAACAAGTCATGCTTGGATCCATGCAGAAAGGGACTCCTGTGAAACAAATACATATTTGTGGATACAGGAAAAAAAATTCAGAACCAGATGGCTGGTTTACCTCTGAATATTGCTAATGTATGCTTAGTCTTAAAACATCCTCTCTCACTGACTATTTTAATGTTCTGATTTTCTCTATATTCTATTGTTTCTCTTACTGCTTTTTTCTTTCATTATATCTCCTAAGCAGTGCTCTTACTAGATAATAAATACAAATTACTAGCCTTATGCTAGTGAATTGTCCTCACTTACATGACTTAATCATGTTGTGCTTTGGTGGCTTTGTAACTGTTTACACTCTGCTTGGTTTCATTTTAATTACAGCTGCTCCTAAAGCACATTATCAAGATATTTACATAGAAAGATAGGGTAAAGATACTGGGGGGAAGTGGCTGTTCCACAAAGGAGTAGCAGTACTTTTTCTATCCGCTTAGAATTGTTCATCTGTATCCAAGTGAAAGCTTCTTTAAACGTGGAGCGTCCTGAACTCTGCTGCATTTCAAAATAAGAGATCGTTTTATATCTCTTTTGCTCGAGCATTGCTAAATGAGATCCAGAGCAAACAGCTTTGATATCTCCCTCAAACACAAGTTTTGTATCTAATCACAGCAAATGCATTTTCCCCTCTTCATCCTAGTACATTCTATGACTAATCCTTATAGTATTGTTTTTTCCTCTCAGTTTTTACTTTTCTTACCTGCCCTCATAATTACTGGTCATCTTTCTGTTTCTCAGCTGGGCTATCTCACACTGTGATTTACAGCACTGTCTTTTGAATAGCAGCTTCCCCAAACGCCATGATTCTCTTTTGCTGTTGTTTTTTTTAAATAATGCTTATTTTAGCCTAGAAAGAAAAAATACCTGAGTACTACGTACCAGTACTTAAAAAGGCAAAAGTATAAAAAACCAAAGAATCCCTTATTGCTTTACTTAGCCCACAAATTCATCAATCCTACAGCTACCCTGAAATTACAGAGGAATGTTTTCCCTCATGTGCGCTCAGTTTCTTTTTTTATGTAATTCAGAACACCTGGTAGGCAAYTGCCAGGTAAAATCAATTAGTTGTCAATCATGCCTAGCTATAGTCATAGGCACTTCATGGAGATGGTTAGAAGTTTTTGCTTGTCCAATCAGCATAATCTCAGATAGTGCTGCTAGAAGACAGTGAGGGAACACAAGTCCCTAGGAYCATATTGCCTGCTTGACAATGAGCTATATTACGGGCAGTTCTTACAAGCAATCCACAGAGGATCATGCTGGATAGTATTCTTTCTTTCCTAGGGCTACTATGTCAAGGTATGAATCTCATTTTGTTGCAAGCACAAAAGAGGGATAGTTGTTATGTTCTGATTGCAAATTTTCATATTCTAGTCTGATTATAAATTTCTCCAAGCTTCTGTGGTCTCCAGGGAGAAAGGCATTTTAATGAAAAATAAATATATTAAAAAATAAAAAAGGTATACCTTATTTTCCCTGCTTCCTCTGAGGGTTCTGTCATGTTAATGGAGTYTAGTGGTCTGCTCACTTGAAATGCCTTGTAGGATCACAGCTTTCTTCCTCTAAATGATAGTGTCAGTAGGGAATATGAGGTGTTAAATGCCTTGAAAAAGCAAGTAACTTAGGCTGATAACCAATGGAGTGACAATACCAAATGTGTGAGCTTATGATGCAATGTTATTTCTAGGTATCTATTTGTATATATATGTGTGTTATATTTTGTTATTTTAGAACATTGTGACACTGTCATTGGAGTCAGTGATGCATTTTAAAATCATTCTGGTAGTAAATGCCTCTTTATTTGCAAATGTTGAAATCATATGAACCGAGGAGGGCCAGTTATAGTAAACTGTGCTGGATTGTGTTACATCTTATAAAGTGTTTTATTTTATGTAAGTGAAGAGCTTATTTAGACTTCCAGTTGAGCTGAAGCTGGAATCCCAGAAGAGAAAAGCTGACTATCATAACTAGAAATTTCCTTAAGAGTTTAATGGAAATTCTAGGGAATGGAGTGTTAGTGTTTGGGCATAATAATGGTACCTGGTGCAATATGATCAGTACTGGCTTCAGAAATCTGTAGTTGAACGTGAGGGTGATGCCTGCACAACCTCTTGAGTGATTCTGGGTGTGTTAGAGAGCAGGTGAGTCTACTTGCTAAGAATTAGTCTGGGACTTCTTCTCTCCCTGTCTAGGTGGCAGGAGTGGCTACTCCGGAGAACTTCCGTGAAAAACTGTAAGAGTAAATGCTGTTTGGCACAATTTTTTCCCCACCTTAGTCCTTGATTAGGCTCATACTAATCTAATAAACTTCCATGTATCCTTTTTAATCCATTTTTGTTCTTTGTTTCAGTCACACACGTAGCCCTTACCAATCAATCTTTCTTGTATTGTCCATCATTCAGGAGTCCCATGTCTGGAAAAATAACATGCCGCTGTAGATTGAGGTTCATGATTTCATGTATACACCACTTATTTCATCAGTCGTGAAGGTTTTCTAAAGACATTTCCCGAGTTAATAAAATATCAGCAGTAATGATGGGAGAACTAAATGCAGAAATAACATCTGCAGACATCAGCATTTTTAACCTACAGTCATTTACATATTCTTTTTCTTTTCTAAGGATATCCAGAAATCATGGGTTTACTGCTCAAATAATATCACTTCAGTTCACGGAAAGACAACTCTCTAATCCACAAAACTTTTGAAAAGCTGCTCTGTATTTGGCATAATTAAAAAATCAAAAAAAATTCCCCCAAAATTCATTAAGAGCAGACACTTTACAAAAGTATTAGATGAAGTTAAAACATAACCTTTTGATAAAGTAGAATATGAAAGACTGAAACACTCACTAAGTTTGTGTTCTGTAAATCATTCAGGACACAAGATGGTACAGCGAGCAACTGTCACTTTAGTGCTCTAACATCTGTTCAATAAAGAAATACTAAGATCTACATCATTACTTATATATAGCAGAAATAAAATCATTAGGGTAGAATATTGTCACAATGTCAGTGTCCTCTGCTTTGAAAATAAACCTCTTTGCTGCTTTTATATTTACATATCAGCTGGAGACTATCATGCAGTAGCACCTTACTATTCTTTTGATGTTATCCACTAAATTATAGAGAATACAATATTTGTCTCTTAGTGTCACTATTCATATTCATRAAAAACTCTATTCTCAATTATAAAAGAAGCTTAGTGGTACTTGGGTCTGTTTTTTAAACTTTTAAAAATACTTACCTAGCCTTTATGACTCCTTGTAGGAAGCCCTTGTAAAATAAGGGATAACAGAGTTACCAACTCACTAGCATGCATATACTGATATTTTGGCTATTGTGCTGCAAGTAGTATTTCAGTTGCATCTTTCAGTGTCTGCATATAGAACATAAATTAAGGTGAAACAAGCAAGCAGAAATAAAGGGAAACATCTGAAACAGATTCAAAATCAATTTTTATTCTTAAATGTTAAAAACTTCCTCCTTGTTTTGCTGTTGTTTCAGAATTATCAAAATGGAATTGCCAATAAAATATAAATACAAACTGCAGTGGAGCTGCAGGATGAGCTGTGAAATTCTTATCACCTCTGTTGTTAGTGGCTTTTCCTGTGGTCTTTTAAGACACAAAAGCAGACGTGCTAGAGTCTGTTTGCTAACTCCCATAAAGCAAGTTATCACTTATGTGTTGCAGAGAGAGATGTGCACAACTCTTGTTAGCAGTCACTTGTTACTCAGGGTGCTTAAACGTGTTCTAGGATTTCCTTCTATAACACATAACAGCATAGCAAACCTGTGTTAAAATCTTTGTAATGCTTCACTTTCCTGTGTAACATTGATAATTTGAGAGCAACAATAATAAAATCCTGTAGGAAAAAAAATCCTAGGAACTAAATCTCTCAAAAACCAGGTATCTATGTCAGCACTACTGAACACCACAGCTATGGGAAAGCCATGCAAATCCTTGCAGCAGGAACTGGGCTGGAACCGGGCCCTGGAGCCCATGAATAGAAAGAATAGAGGGAAAGAAGGGATTCTGTGGTACTGCACCTGTCTGGGAGCAAGGCGGGTCATTCTTTGCTTAGTCACAGTAAAGAAAAATTACAGAAATGAGTGTAGAACTGCTATCCCCCCTCCCCTCGCCTGCCAAGAACTTCACTAATAGTGGTCAGACTAATCAAAAGTGTTCTGCAGCCTTCCAGAACGCTGACTCCACCCATATTTAAATCCCTATAACCCAGAAAATAAAATATCGATGTATACACCACTTTCTGGGACAACATACAGCATTTAGAAAGCTTAGAAAAATTGTGTTAGTTATTAAGCTAGTAGCCACCTTGTGTTTATAAGGGCACTTCTACTCCACTGTAATAGGGCAGTATTTTAACTGTCTCTACCAACATCCCTTCCTTTGACAACAAAAACTATTTTGGCTCTAGAATATTGAGGGGAAATAGCTGGCCTGAAAAAAGTAAACTCTGTATTTTTAAAGTTTTGACATCGGCCTGTGTCATAGTCTCAAAGACTTGCACTGATACCAATGCACCTTTCCCAGTTAAACTTCCCTAGCTAATAATAATGTGGAATGATAATATGAAAATAGAGGGACAATCTAAAGAAACTTTTATTTATTCATATTTCCTCCTTTTGCTTGATTCTTACATTATTTGGAATCTCATTGAGATTARTTTGCCTGGTCAAATTTCATTTTGGTGTTTGGTTCTTTAAAAATGTTATTCCTAATTTCATGAAGTGTCTGGGCTTTTTTTCCTGCTCCTTGTTTTTATTGTGGTGGATCTAATTTTGAATATGATATGAATAATGCATAGGYTTTATGTGGGATCTTTGAACATGGGTGTATCTCACCCTCTGAGAAGAAAAGGAGAAAATAGAATAGACTGTTGAGTATGTAAAAGTATATGGCATAATATAAAATATCAGCTTTTTTCATACTTTCATCTTGAATACAAACACTATTATTTCAAAAAATGTGCTTGTGGGAAAAAAAATAAATGAGTTAGCATATTTATGAAGGCTTTTAAAATCATTATAGCAGGGTAAAAAGGGTGCAAAATATTAGGACTAGAAAGTAAAGGCTGTCAATAAAATCTTTCCAGGTTTAAGTCAGTGTATCTAAAACTGGAATGTGTCCTTATGGATTATTTGGTGGTRTGATTTCTGAAGAGTTAGCCCTGTAAGGCTTTTCAGGAAAATATAAATGTTGATATAAAAATCATAAATTAAATTTTAAGAAAACAAATAGAAAGCAAATCCTTGAAGACCATTGCTATATCAAGGGAAGTTTTAATGGAAGTTGTATCTTTTGAAGTCAGAATAAAATAAGAATTAAAATTGGTATAGAATTAAATTAGCAAACATTAGGAAACAATCTAATGGGAAAATTTTGTGGTGGTAGTAGGCTTCAAATCAAAAAAAAATTATTTTAATTAAAATATGCCACCAACTTTTATTAAAAAGTTCAGAATATCAACTGACGTTAGGCTACACAAAAAACTGACTTAATTTCTCAAAGTCTAAAATGTCTCAGTTTTTTACTCTTCCTATAAATTGTGAAACATTAATATACCATCTCTGAATCAGTCCTGGAGGAATTTATAATGTTCTGTAAAATTACATTTATCACAAGTTCACCCTGAAGAAAAAAAYGTGAGGTAGCTTGGGCTGATCTGGTTTATTTTTCTTAGTTGTTTCTATTGTTATGTTAACTCTTTTTCAAAAGTTTGCCTGTCATTTGAAAGAGATGGCCCATGCAATGATCCCTGAAACCCCTGAATCAAAATCCCTTCTGGTGTGGTCTCTAGAATGTTTCTGTCTCACTTCAACCTCCCTTTGAAACCTCAGATAAGCTGCGATGGCCTATTTTTAAATGGCTACACATAGTCTGGACTAAACATCTTGTTTAAGCCGTGGGAAGACTCTGTCCTCTTTTTAGCTAAAGTTCTGAAAAGGTATTTTAACAAAATACATTAGCATTAGAAGTGAGGGAATAGGAGCATTTCTTGTTCCATCCATGTTATGTAACTGGTCGTTTAYGCAGCAGCTTTCTTCCCCATGTTGTTTCTCATCACAGTGAAAGCATGGAGGCCAGGACAGAAATTGGTTCTGCTGGTAGCGGAGACCAGCCGGTGAGATCTGGTTATTGTCTCACACCTAAGCATTTTCCTTCTAAGTCAAGGCTGAGATATAGTGGCAGGTAAGGAAAGTTATGTTCCTGTTGGCCATGGCAGAAAGTGGGATTTGGAAGAAACCAGGAGAGGAAGGTTAGAATTCTGTTGGGAATGTAATAGAAAATGCTTTGGTGAGCCCAGGGAAGAATATGTGTAAATCTAAATTGATAGGAGAATGAGGAAAGAGTGCTTGAGGTTAGAATGAGCCCTCGAGTAACAGGAGACATTGGAAAGGGAAACTGGATAAAAAGAGATAAAAATATAAATAAACATATAGTATGTTCTGAAGTTATAGTCTGGTATGTAAGTAGATCTTGATTTATAACCGGATTATATTTGGTTATATTTGTTATTAACTCCCCAGAGCTGTTAGGGGATAGAAATAGTAACCCTCATCAGTCAGATCCACCCACTAAATTCACGTGTCACTTAATGGGTTGTTAGTGAGCATCTGTTCTAACCTGACACRGAACAAGGCTTCAAAAGCATCTGTAGGCTTTGGAATTCATGTAGAGCARAACAGCCCACATTTTTGTATTGTCTTATTCCCTAATATATGTCATCTTTTTCCATTACTGTATGGTAGGGATATGTATGTACTGACCTTGCTGAATGACTGCAGCAAGTTGTGAATAATGTATGAAATGCAAAGCTCCTGCCCAGTGCACGAAGAATACAGACAGTGCTGTGCCATCACTGCTGTTCTGAACTGTGTTCTCATGCTCACAGTGTTCAGTTCCAACCTGAAGGCTGTCCTTGTATCAGAGCAAATCCTAAATACCTCAGAGAATTAAATTATTTTGGACTTGAAGTATTTGTATTTTGTTTTATTTCTGTTTTCCCACAATTTATAAACTTGATAATTACAATACTAATTTCTAATGCTCCTTCTAGAATATTGTTAGCTGCTATAATTTTGGCTTCTCTTGACACATACAGATGCTTTTGAAATACTAATAGCTCTTGGGCATTGCTAGACACTGTTTTGATTTGGCAAGACAGTAAACAATCATTTACTAAAGGTGAATATAGCAGCTGTTGATGGACATAGTACTTAAAATGACTATAAGTAAAGCACTTAAATTACTTAACCATGATAAATGAACTTCTCCCTGGAGGCACACAGTACTGAGATTTAAACTCTTTTCTAACTCCTTGTAACATATGTGTTAAAAATGCACTTCATATACATCYGTAGAGGAGAACAGTGAGTATGGCTCATTATTAGCTCTTCTTGACTCTTGATGCTGGGGTGGGTGAGTTATCCTGAAGTCTGTGTAGCTGGTATTTGTTGGGTCTGTCTGTCAGTTCCCAAGAGTACATAAAAATTTACTTACAGGAACAAAAACAATCCTGGGTGCTTGAGAAAGTACAGGTAATTTTAGTCTTTTGTTTTCACTAGCACTTAGTAAAGTAAAACAAGCAGAAATATGTATCACTTTCTGGCAGAAGTTTGGAGATGGAACAAGTCATCAGTGGAACATGTCTGGATGGGTGATGCTGTTGAGGGAGATCAAGTCTGAAACCAGAAAACACTGCATGTGATAAGCACGTTTGACTAAGTTCATTTATTTTTCTTCTGGTACCCGTATTTCATTATTGTATATACTGAAAGATGGGCTAATTAGGTTAATATTTTTTAATAATTTCTGAGGTTTGAGCAAGGCCTTTGAAACAAAATACTGTCTGAGGAGAGTCTTTCCTCACAGTATTTTCTCTTTTTCTCAGCTTCTGGGTGCTTCATCTTGATAGCATTTGGGATCATTTCAGTAAGTCACTGATGAAACAATACAACCAAGATTGGCCATATGTAGTTTATTTTGTCCCTACTTTTCTCCAGGGGAAATTGCTTCTGTAATATGAAGCTTGTTTTTGTAGGATTTTGAATTTTGGCTCACCTTATGATGAAAGATGAAAGAGAGTATGTTTTTTTGGGAGGGGAGAGGGGATTCTAATCATCCATATCATCCATGTTTTTTTAGCAGCTCGTACTGTAGTCTTGATGTGACTCCTGGGAAATTTTGGTCTCCTGCTTTATTTATTGTGGCTGAGGGTTAGATAGGTCTATCCCAGTTTTCAGCTAGAAATAGCTGATGTATTGGTGCATTTGGTCCAGGCTATTGAATAATATGAAGATATGACTAGACTTTGAACTTGGATCTAGCTTCTATGGAAGTCTTGTGTAGGGTATATGAGAAGATTATGGATACCTTTGGCATGGTTGCTCTGCCTGCCTGACGGAGGAGGAGGACAACAGTTTTCTTGGACAGAATTTCCTAACGGTTGGTAGCATCATAGTTTGATTTGTTGAATTTTTGTGATCCAGATGAAAAATTAGAAAGGCATGAATAAACATGGATGATCAGTTACTAGGACATGGCAATCTCCAAACGAACAGGAATATTAGAAAGGATAATGTACTAGTAATTAATTAAAACTATGCAAAATACTATGTCAGTATGGAATCCAGGAGCATTCCTAAACTGTGAAGAGAATTAACCAGATCTGCTAGAGAAGATTGCAAGTGCTGCATATGCATATACTTCAAAATCCTACCAACACTATCTTCTGGATTCTTGGTTTCAACTTCAGTCCTCTGCTTGCATTCCAAAGTTAAGCTCCTTTAACCCCCAAGATATTTGGGAGACTAATATTCAGAAAGAAATTGAATGGTGACTTTGTCTTTAAACTTTGAATTTTTCAGTTTCTGAAAAATTAAGAAACAATATATTGTTTATGAAGCATAACATATATTAGTGGTATATACCAATACTAATAATTTGCTTAGGCCTGTGAATACAGCTACACAAGTGATTAAATCCCTTTTGTATGAAAAAAAGCTTTCATCTCTTGAAGTAAAAATGTTTCTATTTGCAGTGAAGATCAGCCATTTATTGGAAAGTTTAACAGCAGTTGCAGATCTAAGAATTAATGTGTACTTAACTGAGGAATTTAGACAACCAAAACTGTGTTGCTTAATACGGTAGCAGGAATAAAGGACAGAAAGCAGTCCAGCAATGACTCTGACAACAAGATGGGTAAATATGCAGTGGAAGTGCAAGGAACGATGGATAAATCCAGTTGCATAATGATACGTAATTGATAGATAGTTGATAGAAGTTGACTTCTAGAGTTCTAGAAAATAGTGAACTGTTATGATTTCTATTCCTGAAACAAATGGTTGTGTTTCTATCCCTCTGTCAAAGGATATGAATCAGTTCAAAGCTCTTTGAGGCCCTGTAAACATTTAAGCATCATATTTGTAATTCATAATAAATATATTTTTATATGCAAACCAAATGTTCTGCTTTTCTGGGAAGTTGCCATATAGCCATTTCTGATGTGTTTAGTAGCTTTGAATTACATGTCTGTAAAATTTCCAGCGCAGAAGGAAATCCCAAGGGCTGAATGGTCCTAGATAAATGTAGTATATTTTTATTAATTATAGTTCTCACAGACAAGTGAAGCATGTTAGAATAGTAGAAGTGAAGAGAATTGCTGACTTTTTTTTCCTAATGGAGCAAATTAGAAAAATTAACATAGTAATTTATGGACATAAGCTAGAAACCTGTGTAAGAGACCAACTTATATCATTATTGTCACACTATAAAGAATTCAGTCAATAATGTACAGGAAAAAAATACTATTTGAAATGGTGCATTGGACATTATAGTCTGTATTTTTTTATATTTTTGCTAATATTTTAGATTTGTTTACAGCTTTTTTCCTATCTTTCATACACAGGATTTGTTGAATGCCTGACTAACAGTGGCTCATTTTAAAAAGTTGCCAACACTCTGCAAGATCTTTCTTAACATGTAAACCACTGAATTTAAATTGTGTATAAGCACAGGAAATTATTATTATTTTTATCTTTGCCAGTGTATAAGTTGAGATGAAAAAAAAAAGTCTTCAAAACCCTTTGTGTTCATAACAACAACAACCAAAAAAAAAGTCAGTGACCAGTGAACTTCTATTTTCATATTGTTTTTTACTGTCACTTTTGTTTTGTCCCAGAGAGATCAGACTCAGTGCGAGCTCTTAGCCTCTTCCAGCCCATGAAAGTCCGGGGTTTCACCTGAAGGAAAGCCAGCACAGCAAGAAATGCAGTCTTTGCACAGATTCTTTTCTGTATTTGGTATTTCTTCCTTTGCTCACCTGCAGAGGCAGTTTTAAGAGGACTGTTTTCTACATGCCCTGCAGAGATGGTTTGACCTCTTTGAATTGTTACTCAAGAAGCTGAATAGAGGGCTGGAAAGCTCATCTTGGTTTAGTTTCCCAAGTCGATGTAAAAAGTAGTGCTGCTGCCTGCAGACCATGCTGTTAGGATGGAAGAGAAATGGAGGTTTTCTCTGAGCTTCTCTGTCAGGCACATTACAAGGATAAAGGCCATGTTTCCCCTGCAGCTTGGACATCAAAGCTTTTGCACATGTGTGCCATTTTTAGAGTTCCTGTTACTATGATTATGCCTCTAGATCCACACTGAATAGCCATTGCCATTTATCAGACAGTCTGACAGGGAAGATGCTGGATAGAACGTGAATGACAGAAAATACTCCAAATGACAAAATACAAGAAGGCTCATAGCAAGTGGAATTTGTAGGGCTTTAATATAATTTATCACACTGATAAACTGATTTGTCATTCCTGAATATGAGAAAAAAACTCTTTACTTTTGTCAGCGATTCACTGGCTGAGTATGTCATGCCCTGCTCTAGGCTGGACCTGCTTTTGCTGAGGGAAGCTTTTTACTTGAGTGATAGTGGCCCTGGATGCTGCTGATGAAGGAGATGGAAGAGAAAATATGGGCTGAGATTTTCAGAGCAGTGTGAGGTGTTCAGTTTTATATGCTTTACACAAAATAAGAGTCCCTCCTTCTGTATTTATGCAGGATCAGGGCCTTTGAATACTATGATGATATTGAAGTTGTAATCATAATGGTAGGAAGAAGTCCTAACCCTGACATAGGGCATTATCAGACCTCAAACAGACAATAAGGACTATAATGTGGTGATGTATGTAATTAATCTTCTAACTGATGGTGCAGAATATGCTCATAAACTCTAGATATTGCTTTCTAGAGTCAGGGAGCACTCGGAGCTTATATTGACTTCAAATGCAAATGCTTAGTGTTTCTGAAAGAGGAGGATGACGTGAAAATTGATAATAAAATGTGAATTTTCATGATAAAACTAATGATGAAATGAGATTAATCAGTTGTTAATTAGCACTAATTAATTTTATATTACCTAGAGACACTGTGGAGAAGAGCTTCAGAACATCAGAAAAATATGCTGGCATCCAGATCGTATCAAATTTAGCTCGTACTTTACAGCTTTAAGACACAAGAAACTTAGGACATTGAAGTTTAAAGGGAACTAACTGAGATTTGATCCCCTATCTTACAAGAATAGTAGTAAAAGAGAGATTTCTGTGGCAAGCCAATAAAATGTTTATAGCCACAAATGAAAAACAGTATTCTGAAGAAATGAAAATATAGAAAGAAATCTCAGACAGTAATTAACAAAGGGTGTGAAGTCTAAACAGCGCTGAAATCTATGGAAGAAGTTATATAGTCAGAAATACAATGAAGAGAACTCCGGAAAATTACAGGATTATTTTCAGACTTACARAAACTAGAGGGGGGTTAATAAACAGCATAGAAAAAGAACCAAAGAACCGTATGCAGGAAGGATAATTGCCATCAGAATTAGAATCAGTTCCTAACAGAAGAGAGGTAAAGTGGGTTAAATAATCCAGAAATAATAAATAACTGGTTTGAATAGCATGCATTGACAAGGTAAATTTGCCCAACTATCCACAGGCAGTACAGAGAATATCCACAAGAGTCTGAGAAAGGAGAAAAATAAAAATTTTCTAGTAAATGATTACATTTACAAAAGAACAGAGGACATGTTAACAAGCATCTTAAGAGGGACACGGCTGAGAATGAATAAAACTCAGTCGTTTTAGAGACAACTGAGCAGTTTGTGTAGAACCAGATTTTGAACCATTTAAAAAGCAACCAGATGCTGAGGAACAATGAAGCACTAGATGTTGGTAATTATTGAAAGCCGGAGGGGTTAAGGTCATGCAAAGACTATGACTTAAATACTGTCAGCTGGTATGGGAAAATGATGTGTGGAGGTGATGAGCCAGTTTGGAAATTCTTTGAAGACATAAGTTTAGTTGTGGTAATGAAATCCCAGTGACGTTAGTGAATGGAAGAAGACAGATAAGGCAAGCATTTCTTAACCACCGTTCTTGTGATGATAAGCGTCATGGCCATTGTGTTTATAATAAGGAGGTAGGGAGGGAAGATACTGAACAGCTAAATAATACTAAGCAAAATATATAAGTTCCAAGTGTGAATGACTGTTAATAGGGAAAATAAGCCCTGACAGGGAAATACAGGTTATATTTTGGGGAATGACCTAAAGCCTGTCAGGACTATGAAACTGAGGAGACAGTAAAAGTAGCATATTAAAAAAAAACAAAACAAAACAAAAAAAAAACAGGCTAAATAACATGTAAGGCCTTACTTCTTGGTGCCCTGCTCCCTTTTATTTCTTATTGGATGGCTCTACAACTGTAATGTAAGGCCTTTCTGTGCTATATGTAAAGTATGGAAAGCATAATGACAGATTTTTCCACTCCTTCCTGTTTCCTTTCCTTTCCCTTATCCTCCTCTGTTTTAGATTATTTACATGCATTTATATATATGCCTAAGAAGATATTAACATACTGGAAAGAAAGCATGACGCTTTTTTAGGCCCAGTGGCTCCTAATTCTTCTATATTTCTGTTGAGCTTAAAGAGACTGCATGTGATACAAAGATGCATTCTGTGTGATTAAGGCTGCCACACTGATCTTCAGCGTGAACTGTGCTTTGTACAATGTGGCAAAAGCTTGGGAAAATAGTGAATCTCTTACAGGGTGCCCAGAAGGACAATGTACTTTGAGTCACAAGTCAAAGTAAGTTTCAGAGCTCTATCCTATTCCTTGAAATTACATGTCACATCTTAGTTGGGACTATTTACTTGAATTACTTATTAAGTCTGAGGAGATGGAAAGAATTTCAAGGTAGCTCATATTCAAACTATATACACTGTAGTCTCTATGGAATATTTTTTCTTATCAATTCTTCTTATTACGTTGTGTAATATTACACCCAGTGTGGCTTTCAAGTGAGAAAAAGGTTGTGAAGTCACTAAGTATAAGGTCCTCATTTTCAGAGAGAAGCTATATAGAGTAGAAAAATAATGGGACATATATTAAATACCACTCTACCCCTTACAGCTGTTATTCACTGAACTCTATGTGAAATATCATGACCTCATTGGATCCTGGCTATAATGTACCCTCACCACCCACATTATAAAACAATATTATAGCACAGAGAAAAGTAATATTCATGAAAGACTTCACTGTAATCAGTTTTAGCCTATGGGTCTAAGCTTTTTACAAATATSTATTTTTTCTGTAATGAATTGCATTCCAAAATAGGTTATCACTCATATTCGAAATCATAAATTTAATATTAAAGAGAAGGAAAATGAGGATATCCATTCTCTCTCTCAGCACTTTGATCTTCAGAAATTATGGGCCCGATTATTTCACTGAGATAAAAATTGATTTTAAACATTCACTTGTCACAAAATGTATTTACAGAATTAAGGCTAAAAATAGCTATGTGCTAGGAACTTTCCTGAAGTCTGGATCTAAACTCATCACTAGCAATTATTATAGAATATTATTCATTTAAATGCATTTTAAAAGTTCAGGTCTTGAGGTATTATACATCTTGACTAAAACATGCACTGAAATTCTTACAGAACAGTGTTTATGAATCTCTTTAGTCCTTCTATTGAGGAATTTTCCACAAGGAACTGCCAAAACCTTTTATTTATATATATATATAAATAAATAAAAATATAAATATATAAAAAATATATGTATATAAATAATATATAAAAATATATATAAAATATTTTTTTTTCTCTATAATGGAAGGAAAGCCAATTTCCAGTTCTTTTGCATGTAACACTGGAAAGCCCTGAACACAACAGTTGTTTGAGGGGTGGCACTGTAATCTGAGGTGTGAAACAGTCTCAGATAGTCTCATATCTGAAATAGTTGTGAGCAGTATACTGAGTCAGCATCCATAGTCTCCATTAGCTGAAGACTGCTGTGAATGTCATGCAGGTGAGCCCTGTTTGTCAGTACAACTCACTATAAAGGATTCCAAAGCCATTTCAGGATGCTGAAGGCAGCAGATTAAATATTCAGAAGAAGAGCTTGTCACCTCCTTATGTCAGTATTCCCCCCCCCCCCCAGCACACATTAAAAACCCCAAACCATTTGGTCACTTTTTTATTTCTTGGGCATCTGTGGTCTCCATGCTTTTAACATAAAATCCCTGAGGATTACCAGTGTTCCCTCAGTGAAACAGATGCTGCCATCACCGTTTCATGCTGGCCACATGGCTTCAAGTGGGCATAGAGGCTAAATTTAATAACGCTGGCCTGAGTGGAGTTCATTCCCTTTCTGATCCTTTGCTCCTAGTATTTGGCAGCCTTCCCTTAAATTAAGAAAATAATCAAATAATTATGTCTATTAAAAAGTTTTTTGGTCTCCAAGCCAAAAAATGAGCTTAGAATCTACATTTATACCATCATTTCYAGTGAATACTGTCAGCAGAAAAAAAGAATGAATTATTTTGAAGGGAATTTGATTTAGCACACCTGATCAAAAACCAGTAGCTACAAAAAGCAATGGTAGAAGATGGTGCAGTAGGCACTGTTGTAATTAACGTGTTCTGACAGTGTTTTCCTTTAAAAAAAAAACCAACCAAMCAAMCAAACAAAAACCCTCCAACCCCCCCCCCAAAACCCAAACCAACATCTATATGAAAATGTAGCTTAGTACATAGGCTTTCAGCTCTGTAAGGAACAGTATTTTGGGAGGAAGAGTAGGTAAAAGAGCTGGTTATTAGTTTACACACCTTACATTTAAATAACATGACAAAAAATATGATCTTCCAAGTACATGAAGCAAAATATCCTTAGAGTGTAATGAAAGATAGTGCAACTCAAAAAAACAAACAAAAAAATGCCCCACCAACTATGTTTTGTTTTGTTTAACCAAACCAAGTAGATTCTTTCAGCTCAAAACAGAAGTGATAGAATTACAGCAGGAATTAATCACTGAGTGTATTTCTGAAGAGAAATGGGAGGTTTAAAACCTACATTTAATAGAAAGGCTTTTTTCTTCTTTTCTTTTTTTCTTTTTAAATCTGCTTTGTTCTTCTCATTGGAGAGTTCACAGACATTTTTGTTATGCATGTGATCTGATCACATGTGTAGACATGTTATAGCTATAGCTTCAACAGGGCTGCTCCCATTTACTGGGATGATGAATTGTCAGTCAGAAAGCCTATAAGAATATGTGTTCCACCACAATAACTGAACTGGAGCAGCATAGTGCAAATCAGGTATATTTTATGGAGCATCATACTTTACTCACACTCCATGAAACTTTAAAGTCCCAAATGTCTACTTCTGTGCATTTCCTTTTGACCAGATTCTGTATTATCTCTAGAAAGGAACAATTACATACCATGAAGAGTTTATTGGAAAATACACAAAGTGAGGTGGGAGTGTGATCTTTTCAAAAATATATTAGATTTCAGAGAGGTATTTTTCATATCTCTAAAAATGTGACTCCTTGCTATGTATTAATTCTGTTTTCAGTTCCACTTTGTGGATACAAGGGACCTCATTCTTATTCTTCCCCAGATTTCCTATTTCAGGAGTGTTTTAAGGCCTGTCTGCTCTAAGAACTTTAACCATATTTAAGAAAAACATGCAAATTCAAATACATTATGCAGAATTTGAAGCGTATGATGAACCTGTTAGAAAGTAGGTGATGTCCAAAAAATTAGGAGATAGTTCTTCCTTTGTYGATGGAGAGCTCGTTCCTTTTGAAGACCTTCAGAATCATTCAGAGAACTTATGCAAGAAGCTTACATCTCCCTCTTGACTATGTAGGATCATAGGGACCTATATAAATGCATCCTTAGGTTCATGTCTGTTAAGCTACAGACATTGTCATTCATATGAATGTAAGTTTTATCTGATTAAAAAGACTAGCACGCTAATCTGTTTAGTTATGGTAACTACCAGTTAGAGCTGTCTTGGAGTAGCGAGAAAAGAGCACATAGTTTGTTACAGTTAGTTCTAAGATGTGATTTCTCAATACAAAGAATTCAGCTGCAGTATTGGTTTAAAGTTTTCCTCCCCTTGGCTCACTCCTGTTGCTGAACAGATGCATCCCAGTCTAAAATCCTAGCACAGTTACTTGTGTGTCTATGTAAAAAACAGATCAAATAGCTGAAAGATGGCCTTCCATTTTTTTTATGCTGTCAGTTCTATGTGATGTTTTCTATTTCCCCTATCAAGTTGTCGTCTAAAGTAAGGGCTATATGCACATAGATTGTATGTGTAAACTTGCAAGGTGATATAATCCATTGTGTTCTTGCCCCTCTTTTCCATTTTTTGGGGGTGTTATCTTGCCCTGTGTTGATTACCACTGTGAATACAGGTCCATGTGCTACTTTTGCATGACTTTTAAGACTGAGGTATTTGGGATTCTAATGCATGCTTATGGCATCAGAGTACTGTTCACCATCTACAAGCTTCCTTTTAATATGAGAGAGCTCCGCTGTCTTGACAAAATTGATAACTGTCAAAAGACAGTTCTGTGTTCCCTCTGATTTGTTTTGTTCAAGAAACCAATCACAGTTTGGTTTCTGATCAAGTTCATCTCCAAAATGTTACCATTGGTCTTTTAGTCTGAACTTTGTGCATTTTTTGGTTTTCTTGAATTGAAATGTTCTTCAATTACTTTCTCTTTCTATGTGGAGTGCTGTGCTCCTCACTTTTGTGATGTGTTGTCATAGTTATTTCTCTGTGTTGAATTAGATGAAAACTGTTAAGCCCAGCAAGTATGTGAGAATCTGCTATTTGTCAAAATAAGACTGAGTTTTCATTAACCATCAAGGCTTGTTGTCTTTTTGTATTTCCAGGGATTTGCAGTTTTGTTGAACTTTTAACTGGTCCATAAAAATGTAGTGCAACGATTATTATTTCATCACAGTTAGTAATGAACCAGACCATGGGTCAGGTATTAGAACACTTCTGTATTGGATATTGTGCTAATGAAAAAGAATAAAAATACAGTTTCTGTCCCAAGGATCTTATAGCCCCAGACAGGGAAGAGTAAGTGCATAGAGTAAGTGGATGCAGAGAGAAGGATGTTGAATGTTATTGTTACTAGATTCTGTCAAAGACAACATCTGAAGACAAATATGTGGTGAATTATATCGTGTGTGTTCTACTATATCAGCTAAAAAGTTAGCAAATTTGCCCTCTGTTGAACTTCCCTGTTAATTAATCTTGAAGCCTATAGTCTACAGCTACTCTTAATACGAAAGTCACGGAATGTCTGACAGTGGTTGTTCTTTCTGTCCTATCTTCATTGCTAAAAATTATCAGTGCAGCAGGAATGGCTTTCCATGGAAACTTGTGTTCAGTGGAAGATCAGCATTTATCTTGCCCTCTCTGGAGCATTGCTCAAAATTACTGGCTTTCATTGCACAAAAGTAGTACAATAATAAATGTTGACTTCAGCAAGAGACAGAAATCTGTAATCATGTGGCTCACTTGTACTCCAGAGTATCAGAATAATAGTGTAGATTGTTACAGTGCATCACTGTSTGTGATGCTTAAGGGTGTGATTTTTCTTGGCTATTATAATTATGTAATTATGAGATCGAATAAGATATTTAAATTTTGTTTACTTAGTGGATGATTAATATTTAAGCCTTCCTTACAGAACTTGAGGAAAAAATGCTTTGATAATTTTGACAGCAAGGATTTTGACTAATAGACTGATATTTGTTTCATTCTACTGTAAAAATGCTTCTAAGATTTGATGTATGAATTTGGCAGACATTCAGTCATTAAGCTAGAGTGCTGCTTTTTTGAAATAATTTATGCTATTAACAGTTTAAAAGTGGCTGTTGCCCATGCAGCTTAAACTCCATTAGAACTCTTGAGACAAAATGACTCCACTGATGCGTATTGGCTCAAGTGATTCACATCTATTGTATCRTATGCATATCAAGTTTTATTCTCCTGAAATAAATGATAAGAAATTATATTTTGTGGGAAGCATATAATTCTGTCTCATGAAAATTTCACAGTGAAGTTTAATCTTTATCCAGGCCAAATTTTGCAATGAAAACTACTGATATTCAGCTACTTTTGCATTTCAGTATGATTTGAGTGCCTAACTTTTATAAGCATAATAAAACTGTTATCCCAGAAATAATCCTCCTCACTGGGCTTAAAACTAGAATAAAGGCTGATCATGCTAGTAGCTAATTCACAGTGGAAGAGCCACAAGTTATGAATGCAGACATCCTGAGATTCATAGCCCAACTGCTCTTGATCATTCCTAATTGCCTAAGTCAGGTTGTTGCTGTCTAACTGATCTTTTTTTTGAATGTCTTGGAGGTGAAGCACCCTGTTAAGGTGTACTTGTCTGTATGCAGCCTGGGATAGTTAGTCATTAGATGACTTCTTACTGCCAACTTATGGTCTTAAGGCCTAATCACAAACCCCTTCAAAATACAACCCTTGGTATTTTAAACCAAAGTTCTCACAGCTCACAACTGACCAGATGCTACGGGCCTTGTCCAAAACACATTGTAACAGAAGAGATTTTCTGTAAACTTGTAAGCATTCTTATTGATGTAGTGCAGCAGAGCCTCTACAGTAATAATTCTCCTTACGTGACAACAGTGAATGTTATACTCTTATGTACCTAGCAGAATCCGTGAAGAACATCTTAAATGTGGAAGTGTATGATGAAAGAGCCTGTTAATATTATTTTGACTTACTCAGTGAATTATTTTCAGGGTGAGAAAGTAGCATCTGAAAAAATTTTTTAGGAATGTCAGATCTTGTCCTGCAAAGTCACACTTTCCTTTCCTTCATCTCATAATTTGATCATATCAATGGAGGTTAAGAGCTCCTGAAAATTATATCCTTGTCAGGGTTTGGTCTGTGCACTGAAAATCTGGAAAACAAAATATGTGTAGTAATTTGCATTACAAAAAGTATGTAATATACATAATACAGGCTGTGAACCTTTGTTGTGCTCCTAGCAGAAATATTCACAAGGAAGGGGAGAATAAAAGCATTTTTAATTGCTTTTATTTGTGGCCATTTTAATAATAAAATGTTAGAAAGACTATTACAAATTTAATGTTCTGAAAATTCAAAAGTCTGTGGCACATGTTTAGCATCAGGCAGTAGAAATAGATTGTTCGTTTGAGAGCCAACAGTAACAACTTACAAATCATTCACGTTTGTTCAAACAGTGTGTTATGGAAAAAGGATTGCAGGAGATCATGTGGGTCATATTTCATATCCTCACATCCTCCATAACAAGAATTGCAATTATATTGGGAAGATATTGAATCAGAAACATCTTGTAAAAGGTGTTCTGTTTTTACACCCTGCAGCCAAAACCATTGAACTGGTCAGTGATTTGCTGCAGCCAAAGATTTACAAATCAATGTCAGAGCCTATAATTAATCTTAGTATTGTAAAAGTGAGCTGATGATCCATAAAGAAAAGTGTTTTACTCTCCAAGGTAGCCTGGTAGTAATACTGACACAAGGAGTTACTGAGTCAGTCATGCTCAGAAGGGTCACTTGTGTTTCTAGTGACTAAATACCTAATTCGTAAGAACATTCATATCTTATTTTCATGCATTTAGGAAATCTAGGTCAAATTAATTTCTGGTGTAACTGCATGATTTCCAGTGGTTTTATGCTGAGCATGAGTTTGGTTCCCACTAACTTACTGGGATTGCAACTGTTTATCTATATGAACCATGCTTTATGCATGTCTAGTAATCATTGTAGGAGTGCACTAGAATGCCATCCAGCATATTTATTCATTTTCAGAAAAACTGTCTAATACATCATCTTCCTCAGAAGTGAGTTGCACATTTGCTGTGTATGTGATACTAAGCAAGAGGCTGTTTCAGCTGGAATACAGCAGTCAAAGTGTTCCTAACACAAACAGGGTAAATTAACAACAGAAAAGTATGGATTTATGGTAGTGATATTAGTTAGTGGCACCTCTCTTCAGGAAAGGGGCGCTTCCATGGCTGAGAGGGTAGGAGAAATCAAGCTAATGGTCTGTATAATATAATAGTAATATCAAAGGTCTAATGATGCTGCTCTTAGTTCAAAGAGCTGCTAAGTTTTTAATTAAGCTACCATAAATAGGGAGCTTAAGAAAGTGCTAGGTAACTGAGAGTTAGGTGTCATATTTGTAATATTCTGGGTTAGCACTGAAGTAAGTTTTAATTTTGGTAAACGAGCTTTAGATGCATAATGTCAAAATTACTGCATTCTGAAATAACTAATCTTACTGGGTCTTTTCTCTTAAGGTGTAATTTTATAAATAACAACATAATGCTTAGTTCTCCTGCACTTCTTATTAGATGAGAGAGGAGGTAAATATTGTCATTTCCTCATTTTGCATGAGAGGAAAAGCTAAGATTTTCCTTATGTGACTCATCAGTAGAATGGAGACAAGAACCCTGGCTGTGAAGTCCCTGTTCAGTGCACAATCCAGTAGACCATTTTTTGAATTAAGTTCTTTAGGATATTAGCATGATTCAATTCAATTTTTCTTAACATTCAGGAAGAAACCTGCAGTACAACCTTCAGAATGGCTTATTCAACAGCTGTTAGAACACATAAATACCTTTCGTATTGCTTGGTATAAAAGCCCAGCACTTCTCATGAACTCTTCTAATATTCCATGCTGTGAGATGTTGAGTGGCTGCTCTGTGATTTGCAGGTAATTCATATAACTTCATTTTCTAATATCTTAAGTGTTTCTCCTGATTCATGCAATCTACATTTATTTTGTATTGATGGCTGCAATACAAATCCCACTGAAAAATCCAACTGTATAAATACAACTGGTCTAAATATTATAGAGTCTGATTTAAACCAGGCAAAAATAAATCGGGAAAACTAGCTTTTTGTAATCCGATTAATTCATTTGTGGGCTAAATTGACTCAGGTAGTCTCTGATCTCACTGGGCTTATTTTATACCACTGTAGCCTCTACTATGTAGCTCAGACTTCTCTTCAGTGTGAGACGAGAACCTGTCTACCTCACACAGTGAGATGGCTCATATTTACCTTTATGCTATTGTCTTTTGGTGTACAATGAATACAAATTGTACTCTTCTGATGTTTTGAACTGGTCTGATTCTTGTAATTTTTGTTTTGATGATAGCAATGCAACCCTCTTAGCAAACAACCCACATAAAAAGCTGCCTTCTACACTTAGGAGGTTAGTAAATAAAACCAAGTGTAAGGCTTATGAGATAGTCTTCAGTGTCTGTATACAAGGTGGTCAATGCCTGATGATTTGAAATCTAATCATTCAATCACATGTGCAGCAATGATACCAGTGGCATTTTTTCTGTGTTCCAATTAAATGTTTTACTGACCTTCAAGTACATAAATAAGGAAAGGATATAAAACTCCTGGACCAGCAATGCCACAGTTCCCTTCTGTATAGCACAGTGAAACTGCTCCTGGAATAATACTTTCTGTTTTGGGCAGCAGTGAACCAGGAAGATGAAGATTAATTGGATATAATTTTCAGGGAAGTGGAGATATAGTAAGAGGTACTTAATATATACTTGGAAAGTGTGTAAGAGCTAAGTACATGGCCAAGATATGATMTGTGAAAGGCAATATGGGAAATTCCAATGAGCATTTTAGAAGACAGGAAAAATTGAGAATGATGTTGGTAGTAGGAGGCCTTGGTACACGCCAGCAGAARCACTGAAATTGTGATAGTCAATATGTGAATGCAAAAAAAGTATAGTAACTTTGGCATAAAGGGAAGGTAGTTAACAGCATGATAAAAATTGCYGGGGTTATCTTTTATTTTAGGAAGTGACTATAGGATGCAGATTGATCCAAAATAGTAGTGCATGCTGGGGGGGGGGAAAAGTGACCGCTAATCAATGACACGCAGACTCCTGCATTGTAACTGATGTTCTGGATGGAGAAGCTGCTTGAAGCTGAAAGTCTGGTTTCTCCTGGCAAGCTGTTGGACTGATCATCCCACACTATGCCTGAGAAAGACATGGTATCCATCATCTAGGCTGTATGCTTGCGTAAGATGTGGTCAGAACATTCAAGGGATGAAGGAAAAACAAAAAATGCAAAACAAAATATGGCGAAGATATTACGTTCTACTAGATGGTGTAATATTTACCTAAGGGAAGGAGTTAGTTTAGTAATGCAATTTGCTGGGAGTGCTATATGATTGGATCATTGGGGAGCAGAGTAGAAGCTGATTCCATAAATCGAGCTTGAAAAAAGCTGTGGGGATGTTTAGCTCTCTACCATCTAGCTGATCCCAGCTACAGGTCTGTGGAGAATTTATGTGCTTGAGAGCATGGCTGCAAAGTTTTCAAGTTTACATGCCTTTGCCTTGCTGTGGAATGCTGCTTGTGCAGTAGGACTGTGGTGAATAAAAACATGAATAAATTCACTTGTTAGTATACATGAAAAAGAAAAAAATAGTGTCCAAATTAGAACTAGCTTTATATACGTCTACATAATCTACCTGCAGTTCTTGACTATATCACTGCCTTTTTCTGTCACTTTTCCATCTGTCTATTTGCTTATTCCGTGAGCTGGGTTTTTGTTTGAGATGCTTTCTTGTTATGAATAGTGGATTTTGCATTTCACCCAAGATTTTGCTGAACACTCTAATAGCGGGAAAGAGAAATTTTCTCAAGTTGCATATTGCTGCAAGTAACATTTTTGAGAGCATATTGGAGGTTCAGTAAGGGAGAATTTTGAACTGAGATGCCAGTTACAGTAGTCTAGAGGAGTCCAGAGAGGATAGTTGAAGCTATTTTGAACAACTGCACAAACTTCTAATGGCTATATTTCATATGCTGCCTCAAGTCACGCTTGCTTCAGTAAAGAGTGGGGAAAGGAGTCTGGATTTTTTTTTTCTTCCCATCTTAACCTCTAGAGAAGAATTATTTTCCCTCTTAATTTTCTAAGACTCTCTTAACATATTTAGGAAAAGAGAGATACATTAATGTAAGCTAGGATCACCATATGCTTTAGGATTATTAATGAAAATACCTCTCTGTATGAACAATAGTGAATGAGCACAGACGAGCATATTAATCAGGAGATTGTCTTGCATTATGTGTCTTTAGCAGTGGAATAAATACTCTTTCAAGAGTTGCCAATTCACTTTATGTATGCAAGAATGATGACTTTGTAACATTAGCTTTTTGGCTATCAGCAGTCCCATCCACAGCCATCTTTCATCACCACAGTTACCACTGAGAGGTTTCCTAGGATAAATAGATCTGGGTCACACAGAGGAGTAAATCCTAATGATAAATAGATTCTCTTCCCAGAAATATTTGATCTTGTCAGATCTCCAGAACAGATGTTGCCATGATACCGCATCCAAGATGCGCTGTGTATTAAATACTAGTGTTTTGCTAATTATGTGTAATCAGTTGTGTTCTGAGATCTGACCTGTGTGTACTTGGTGAAGCAGGTACTATTGGAACCAATGAGCCTTTTTATTTCTCTCTTTATGCATATGTCTCTGCCTAACAATGAAGGAGAGCTGGAGGAAGAAGTGAAAAAGGCAGGAAGGGAAGGTGACCAAACAGCTCTCTACCTAGTTCATAAACTTCAATAAAAAAGTTAAGGTCTGTCTGAAACTGTCACTGAAGTCAAATGTCAATCTGATGTTAAATTCTCAGACTCAAAATTTGCCTAAAACATTCAGTTTTCAAAAATCAGTCCCCCCCTCCCGACAAAATTGTAGGGTTTTCTTGTTTGTTTGTTTTAATGCATAAGGGTAAAGAATCCTGTGTTGTGTTTTTTTTTTTCTCCTAGATCTTTGCAAAATCTTGCTAATCCCTCAGAATTATGTCCCCATCTAATCGAATTTAAAACTGGACTGTTACATTAAAACTGTTGTTCGCTGTTTTACTTGGGGCAATTAATGAAGGCTTTTCTGATATTCTTTGCTTATTAATTGAACATAAGCTTATCACTTCTGACCATGAAATAATGCTACTRTACGAATCTGAAGTGATAGAGTCAATTTCAAATGACTGTGCTTCTTCCTTTCTGAAATTGGACCACAGTGCAGTGTGGTAAGAAATGAAGTTGGGAGCTCTCAGCTGTGGATTTCCCCAGAAGGCCTATCTTACTTGGCTGGCTTACTTGATTGTAGTTCTGAACTGAGAATGTGATAGAATCTCATTACTAAGACTTCCAGCTCTTGTTCTTCAGTCATGGAAGAAAGAGAAAAACTGTAATAACTGTGACAGTCTACATGTGGGACGAGTTTTATGAGGTGAAATACAAAAAGAAAAATGCCTTTTACTAGACCAAATAATATTGCTGAAAAGAACAGACCTACTTCTGAGCACTTAAGACCTTGTTTAGGTGACTGGAAACTGGGAGCTCGGTTGATTAGAAGTCAATAGGCTACATGGATAAAAGCAGGGGATGAAAGAATCTCTGTGRATATGTACTCTGAGAAACCTTGGTCTTGAATTACTTTGAGGGTCTCCTGGCCATCAGTACTAAATTGATCTTCGATCTGAGGGTCTAAGGGAATTAAGCATTGCTTGCAGAGTCTGACACCAGTGATCTTTCAGTTCTTTCAGTTATGACTAGCAAGTAGACAGTTCCCATTTACTTCCTGGTAATAGCATAGGTTGATTGCTCACACATGATTCAGTCCACAGATGGAGTTTTATAAGGACTCATTAGTTAACATATACTTGTCCTTTATACAAATATTATGTCTGTGGTAAGTGTTCCATGAATAGCATCTCATTGCTGATATCTGCTTTTTGCCTGGCTCAGTCTCACTGCAGCAAACAGACAGAAATAGTCTGTATTGTTGAATTAGCTTTGAACTCTTGTTCACCTAAGTATTTTCTGTATTTGTCTTTGAAACTGCAGCTGTGATGTGTTATAGCCAGTATCATACCCTACTTTAGCACTTCGCTATGGTTTGAGGTGAATAGGTGCACTGCAGTTACAAGCTGAGGAAGGGAAGAGTTGCCAATGAAGTAGAATATCTATAAACTGTAACCGTGATATTACTATCAGACATTTACAAGGCACTAAAGCATCTACTAGCCATTACCAACTTCATAGGATTATTATAACAAGTTCAGTACATGGAGCTTTTCATTTTATGCTGTAACATCAAGTTCTTGCAAAAGCTTTGATTTTTAGTAGCACTAAACATCAACTTAAATTCATGTATGTGATCCAAAGTGTTGCTGGAGCACAGCCAAAGTTATGCAAAGAATGTTTTCAGGTAAAAGCAAGTTTGTGTTCATTTACACTGGATCTATTGCCTACGGAATATGAAATTTCCTTTCTTTCTGCTATATGGTACCTGTCCCATTTAAAAATATTTAAATGACTTATCAGTAGTCCTGGGATAATGCTTACTAGAGACTGGCCCGTTTTGCATTCCTAAGTACTACCTGATGCTTGTTCCTATCATGTATGCTTCATACATATAATTCTAATTCTAGAGTTATTAGTTCCACAGGGATTTAGTCAGACTAATACTTCAAAACTGTATAGAATATTACTGCATTAGCCTTTCATGTCTGGGAATTTAAATTCATGGTATGTTCATGAGTATGGTTCATGAGTGAAAATTACTTTAATAAGCTGACTTCTGAGCCCATTTGTACACATCACAAAACCCATCAGCACGGGCACAAGTTTCCATTATTGTTTGTTTTTCTTCAATAACTCAACACGGTCCTTTTTAGGAGCGGTTTGGTATTTTACATTTAACTTCATTAGGTGCAAGTTCACTCCTTTGGTACTATCTCAAGACATTGGTATTAAGAACCAATTTCTGCTAAACTCGGAGTCTTCCAAACTATTTTCAAGAAGTTCTGGAACAGATATTCATCTGAGAGGAGTGGATAAGTAGACTGCAAGCAGGCCTGCGTTTGACAGTAAATAGAAATATGCCCATTAACTATAGTCACCTTAGCAAGTCCTGATGTCCCTATTTCTCTTTTCTTAAACAGGCAATGATAAAGTTAACTAATGATCAGCCAGCTTCCACATAGCATGTGCAATTTCTTTTAGTATAAGAACAGTAAGGAAAAATATATGCTGTGGTTTGAGACCGAACTGGCAATGTGGAGACTATATGTGCTTGGACACCAAAGCACTTTCAGACACAGACGTATTAATGTTAACAAATAACACGACTTCCGTCTTCTGCGGGAGGGCTGTTGCAGTGCAGGAGAGAAGCCAGGCAGGACAGCATAAGATTTTCTTTTTAAGACGACCTCCCTGTCCCATGGCGGGGCAGATGGCAGGACCCAAATGGGAGGTTGGGTGGGTTGGTGTAGTGGTTCCAGTCAGGCGGTGTGCAGTCYGGGCGCAGGGCTGTGGCCCCCGGCCCTGCCACCATGAGCCCTCGGGTGCCCCTGCAGCCTCTCGGGGGTCTCTGCTGGGCTCTCCCCGAGTGACCCCGCCAGCTGTGGGACTAGGCAGGGAATACCCGATTCTGATTGGTCAAATTCCYGCAGTGCAGCAGGCCCCTGTTGCCCCTCTGGAATGTTCTCCACAGTCTGGCAATGACGTGGCAATTAACAGGTTAGTTATAGTGGAGTCATTTAAAGATGAGCAAAGTTTAACTAGTCTCAACCCTATGCCAAACTACCACACTGTATAATGAAACAATAAACAATCTAGGTGTGTGTTAGGCTCCCAGGCTTCTATCTGCCAGTGACTGGCACAAGATGTTCGGTTCTTTATCTGGCTCTTTGGGTGAAGTTTGTCTCAGTTTAGTTATCTAACAATTAGGTGTTACACCTAAGCTGCTCACCTAGGCTTCCTCTACAGTTGATGGAGAAGAATATGTGTTTAGATCTTCCAATCATAGAATACACTCAAATGCAGTGTGAAAGTGACTGGCAAACTCTCTGCTTATTACAGAGGCATCCTAGAAAAAGCTAGCTTAAGTTAAATGCTCGACTTCTACATGGCAAAGTTAGAGAAGATTAATTTCAACCTTTGTTTCAAGTGAACAACCCTTCAACTGCAAGTAAGCCTGCTCTTTGAAAACTTTCTTCCCTTTCCTGGAATGAGCAGAGTAGTAGATGTAATTTTCCTTACTGGAATCAATTTTAACAAATTAATTCTTGGTATTTCTAATCCCAAAAGATAACTGCCTGTAAAATAACTCCAGTGGACACAGACATTAGCTCCTTCTCCTTTGCTAGTRTAAGTTAGAATTACTCTAATAAGAGCAATAATATAATAATAGAATTACCATAATAAGAGCATAATATAGTTTGTTTGCTTTTTAGTAAGTGTAAAAGCCATTGCAATTTGAGTTTTCTATGTAAATAGTAACTTTAAAACAACTTGCATACATTTTTAATTCATTTAAAAATCCTTTTGATTTAAACACCATTTATTAGTCATTATCAATTCATATTATGGTAATTTGTATCTGCTAGGTTACTAACTGTTTTCCATTCATGTATTAATTATGGGAAACTTAGAATTAGAACAATACCAAATTTCAGCATTTAAATGATGATGTTCTACCAGGGAAAGTAAAGGATAGACTTAAGAACTGGTGATTTGGATCGTGTAGGATATACAAAAGAGATTTGTGGTAGTGATATTACATTGTGAAGGAATGCATTGCATTCCAGAGTTCCCTTATTCAGTTAAACAAACAAGTATATCAGTGGTAGCTCTAATGATGGAGTATAAGTCATTCTGAATTTCAGAAGTTATTGTTTCTTTGCTTTCTGAATTTCTTCACTTTGTGGAATTGGTGTTGTGGTTTCTTTCACTTCTCAGCTCCTGTGAGATGTCATAGTGTTATAACTTAATAAAGGTTCTAGCACTTCCTCACACTTGCTTCAGCAACTCTAGTTTGAAAAAATTCCCACTTCAGGGCTGCTCTGAAGTGTTATCAAAGTGGAAATGGATATACTGTATTATTCAGTTAAAAGTCTGAAAAATGTTCTGTTCCTGGAGACTACCTTTTAAGAGCAGAAATTCATCCTAGTCAAACAGTGACTTGTATTCAACAATATTTATTTCATATTACTTTTTGCTGGGAAGCATCTGCTGTGAGGTGTATCCAGTAATGTAAGAAAACACAGTAAGATTGGAAGAAGGGGTTATGAGGCTGACAGGACTGATTAAGCTGAAATAGTGTTTGCATGTACTCTTACTCTCCCAGGATTTGACTACACATACTCAAAATACAGTAAGTTCCTCAAATCTAAATAATTTCTCAGGTCCAACTGCCTTATGATCATAAGGAAACTAATTAATTATGCTTGAGGTTTGTCAGACCCCAGCATAGTTGCACCAAAAGGGTAGGTTGCACTGGTTATAGACTGCAATGCTGTAGTGACAAGGATACATAGACATATGTATATGTTCAAAACCACAGTGTAAAACCTTACTGGGAAAAAAAAAGAAAAGGTGCTGTTTACAGTCAGTCATACATGGCTTTTTGTTTCACTCTACTAGAGTTCTTGTTCACATTGTTTCCCAAAGATTCACATATTTCATGTAATGTACTTTTGATTTTTTTTGATTAGTGTATCTTACAAACTTTAGGAAAAATGGTCAAATCCACCCATATAATCTCATCTTGTGACATGGCAAAGCAATGTAGAAAAATGTATTTCTTCTGATTTATAGCTGAAACTATAAAGTATTCCTGGTTGTTTTGGAAGTAGTCCATGGATCACTCAGAATTTGCCTGCTGGTCATTAAAAGTTTTACAGGATTTTTTTAGTGAAAATTGTCCAAGTTAACATGTAATAATAAACTTTGAGATTAGTTGTCAATGTTAATCAGACCTTGAGCTACAAACATACTAGCTTCTGTTCCAAAACCTGTTGGATTTTGGTTGTACATAAAGAACTTTACTTTCAGTGTTAAGGGCCAGTTTCTCAGCTACTATAAAACCATATAACTTTATAGATGTCAATGGAATTATGCCACTTCATGCCATTTGAAGATCTAATCATAAATCATTATGGGTAAAATATTCAAAATCACTTAAAAGCTTAACTCCCCCCTCCCCCACCCCGCCCCGACTTTCAGTTAAAGATGGGTTTCTATATGTCAAAGTCACACTAAAAAAAAGGCACTTGGACTCCTAAATCATGTGCGTGTGTAAGGGCTGGCATTGGATTACAATACATGTAAGAAAGCTAAAGGCAACATTTTAGCCTTTTGGGCTGTTTTGGCTATTTATTACCTTCCAGGTAGTTCTCATGTGTGAGGTTTTTGCTTTTTTTAAACTCTTATTTAGTCTGAATAATATTTGAAAGTTAGAATAATAATTGAATATAAGAATTTAAAAATGGAAACAATATTTTTAATATACAGAACAGTCGAAGTACTAACATTGGCACAAAACATAAATCCTAATTGACAAAATACCTGAAGCTTATGGATGTTTCTGTGCAATTGTTGTGCTTGCTGATTGCCAACATACTTCTTGGACCTGTGATTTTTTAGTTTCATTTGAGCTTAAWAGACCAGGATTTCCTCTCTTAGGTGTGTACTGCCTTTGATTCACWTTGTCATCACTCAGCTTTCATTTGTATTTAGTTTAGCATGAAATTCTCTTCTGTATGAAGATTCGAGAAAAGGCATGTGTAGCAAGATTCTTTTTTACTGTATTTTAAAATTGTAAAAGGGACTAAAGTATGCTCAGGCCTCATCTTAGCATTTTGAAATTGGATAAATTTCATATACCGTATGCGTACTTAAGTAGCTTTCTTATCTCACTGTTGGAGCAAAGATGGCCAGTCTCCATGAAGCTTCTCCACCCTAAAAGTCTTATGAATGATGTTATCTCTTAAGCCCTGTGCTAACTTTTAGGTCAATATGTGAGTTTTCCTGAAAATACCCTCTTATCAAAGCACTGGCACACTGTGAAAGTGTACAAGAAGGTGAAGAATTTACAGCTAAACATTTTGGACATTCAATTCCAATTTAAAATGAATGGATAATGTAGTCTTGTATTCCCACAGTGAAATGCAATCAGCATTCTGTTCAAATTGTATTTTCATTGTTATTTTTCATATTTTATCTTTGCGAATCTTTGACATATTTCACTTGAAGTTACTTGAAAATATGGCTGAGAGTCTTAGTTAAAGATGTCCTTGTTATCTACTTTTGGAGAGGTCTGGGAACGTTTTATGGTGTCAACTTGAAGAATCTGGAAACCTCATAACTGACAGTGGGAGTTGAGTGTTGAGGGTGGAACTGGGCTCTTTAGGAACAGCAAATAAAGTTAAGGGTGTATGACATCTATTTTTGTCCATAAATGTAAAACCTGATAGTTCCCGCAAGCCTCCAACTKTGTCAGTAGATGAATAAGTGATCGTGTATCAGCTTTCCACAAAAATGGAAAGACATGTTCAGGCAAAAGCTTAAAAACCCCATTTTCTAATTACTTGTTTGAGATGACTAAAGTCCATAGGAGAAGTAAAGGCAGTTCCTTAACAGAGGTGGAGCTGTGTACTTGAGGTATTTGACACAAAACACCATCCGCTGAACCTCTGTTTCCAAATCATTCCCAGTAGAAATAATTTAGTTTTTATATGAATGGAAATGGGTCATGAGACTCTGCTTTCATCTGCAGTCTGCATTTATTTTGTTTGTTTGTAAATGAATACTGACAGAATACTTAGCTATAAAGGTGAATGTTCTCAAATAATGTTTAGACTAAACAGTGAGTACCAAGGAGCCTGAAAGCTTTCTGCATCTACAAGGCATGTGATTAACTCCTCAGCAGCATCCTAGTGCTGCTTATTCAGTTTTTACATACCACTAGTGAAAGGGTTTGTTCTCACAGTTCTTATACTGAAAAGTGTGCCCAGCAGCATTCTGCTGTATAATTGCCCAGTATGTTACAGTTACTGCTAGTCAGCTAGATTATGGTAGTGCCTAAGACCAACAGAGAGAAGGCACTGCCACACCACGCAGTGGGAAAATGCAAGAGTTTACAGTGTTTGCCTCAGCTCATAATCCAAACTGGTATGACAGATGTAATGTTGGTGAAGAGTGTTACTGATGAGCAAAGTGACTGCTGGAAGGATGCAAATGCCTTAATGACAAAATAAAGGGAGAAGAGTGGCCTCAAGGAGTATAGGGAAGATAAAGTGATGGGGAAGGGGACCGAGAAAAGTTCAGAGCAGACAGCCACAAAACATGGGGAGGGAGAACTGAGACAAAACCCTGGAAGCTCTCAGTGTCTGCTGTTATCCCTGCTGGGCTGTTTCTGCAGCTGTTACTAGCTGCATAATTTTCGTGGTATTTCTTTACCAATCTTATCATTATTTTCCCCAAACCATTTACAGCAGGAGGTTCTAGAGTCCCTGAAGTGGATGATCTTCCTTGCTCTTTCAGCTGTTTGCTGCTGCTAAGGGCTGTTCATACTACAAACAGGACTCATGATAGATTATCATACTAAATTCTACTCTGCATTATACTGATATAAAACAGGTGTTACACCACTGACTTCAAGTTGCCTTCCCATTCCTTTTTCCTAGATGTGTCTGACAGTATCCAGACCAAATTTCCTAAATGAAATGTAGCCCCATTAGKTCCTAAGAGCAGCAATAGCAATTTACATTGCCTGTTGGGATACTCAGATTCCTCCATTTGTACTACCATGTACAGAATGGATAAAATTGCTGCAGGATGGGTTTTGGAATGAGATGTTAAAGTGGTGTGATCCACAGGATTTTAATGGGGGAAAATGGCAGAATGTGAAAAACAATAAAGCCTCCTGTATCAGTTTCTCTCTCATTTTAACTGCCACAATCAGGCATTCAATAAAAACATAATAAGTGAATTTTTCAAGACGCCACAGAATAATTTTATGGGCACCAGACATAATCTTAATCTTATTTATACTTTCTGAGATGCAATGAGTYTATTTAACTCAGCACAAAGTAATGGAAAATTTTGCATGAATTATGATGATAAGGTAGCAAGCAGAATACATGTATTTATCTGAACTGTTCACATTTTTGTATAAATTCATGATCAGCTTCAGAAAAAAATGTACTAGTTCACAAAAGGTAATTGTGAAATGGTTGGTCAGATAGATGAGWAAGTACACTAGGCCTTTCTATTGCAAAGCCTCAGTAAAAGGTGCATATATACTCTGATAGAAGAGGAGTGAAATGGGGATGGAGTGAGCATTCAGTCAATGTTGTCTAGCAAAAATACAGAACTACTGCCAGACAGGCATCTGACCAAGAATGGACAGGCATTTTATCATCTGTAGGTCATTATTTACCTAACTTCTTTCCTGTTTCTGAAAGGCAGAAGAATAGCAAAGGAGATGATATACTGAGTCCTGTGCATGAATTAGAGGTGGCAGATGAGCAGCGTATTGTGAACTACTGTCTAGACTGCCTAGTAAGTCGAGGGAAGTCATTTCATTTTTCTTCTACATAAAACCACTCTTTGCCCTTTTCATCTTAGCCACTGGGCTTTTCAGAAGGCACCAGGAATATCGGATGAGTCAACCTTCTTTGTCCAGATGATGTATTCAATTGTGGAAGCAAAGAATCAGCCTGTTTTTGCTCCATTAGCTTCACTGGTAGTACTATGGCAATGTAATTTTTTACATAGCTCAGTGGGAAAGATTAGCTGCACTCTGTTTTGCACTTTTTCTTTCATTTGTATAAGGAACATTATTAGGAAATACTTTCACGTTACAAATATACAAGACAGGTATAAGAAACCACCCAGAGAATAACTATCCAGTAACTAGTCATTTATCCTCAAGTCACATGTTTCTTTCCTAACCAAACTGAGATTGCCTGCTTGGTGAGCACATGTTATTGTAGATTACAGAGTATTTCATTGCAATGAAATATCTAAAATAGATATTTCTTTTAACATATGATAAATAGCTCAGTGGGAGAGAAGAAACACTTTTTTTTCTTTTTAGAAGAAAACTTTAAAGCTTTATATTTGTTTGTATTCTGTGTGTTTGACATCACAATAGAGCTTTACAGCCTGAATGACCTCTGTATGCTACGACAGTAAAACACCATGTTATACTGTTTCTATCACTGCCAGGTGTTACATGGTTCCATGTGTCTTTTTAGTGAATGAGCAGTGTTTTCTTTGGTGGGATGTATGAGAAGCAGATGTTGTATTCTGATTCCAAAATGTGGAACCCATAACTTGGGTTTCATTTGAAGACTGTATTTTTGAAGCTGTAAATCAGTCTACTTAGACTTTTATGTGCTGAGCATCCATGGAATAACTTGGTGCTCCTTCCTCTATAGACAGTGTTTTTAAATATTTCATTGACTCGTTCATCTTACAGCCCYATAGATCATACCCTTCTTGAGGCCATTCACGCCTTGTCTTTTGAATATGGCTTCATTTTAGACAGGAATGTGGCAGCATGCTTATTTTCCCAAGGTCTTTTGAACTTATTATTAATTTAATTCTCCCCTTTCTACTGTTTGGGTCATGGGAAGATACAGCCCATCCTTATTAGCTGTCTTAATGAAATTTGTATGTTTTATAATAAACATGTATGAAATTTTGCTGCAGTAGCATCAAAAGCTATAGATCTGAAGTACACTGCTTTTGCTCTAAGAAAATGGAAAGGGAACTGGATGAAATACTAGAAAAATAAAAAGGAGAGTGCATTGAAGTGTTAGAAGAAATGCTGTAGATACTGAAACGTGTATTAAAATCCTGAATCTGTACTGTGCATTGGAAGAGATAAAACATTAAACCTGTATCRTGAGAAGTTTGTTAGTAGGTTCCCAAGTAGCCTTATATAGAGCTTTTAGAAGCGTGAGCATGACAGTCATCATCAAAATCCGTTTCAAAGAGTTTCTTTTAAACCATACTGTGTTCAGAAGAAGCACAAGGTCTGTTTGCTTTGAGAGCAAGCAAGAAAGAAGGCAAATCAGCCTCCTCACACTGAGGGAGGATGAGAATTCTGTCAGTGAAAAGGCAGCGCTGAGCAGCAGAGCTAGGAGGAAGATCGGGGCCCCAACAGACACCTGCAGACGACCAAAGGGCTTGCCTTTTGCAGAGTGCGCAGGGTTGCGTTCTAATGTCTCTATGTTAAAGTGGCTCGATGGTTAACTCTGGAAGCCAAGTGCTGCTACTGGTATGCAAAATGGGCTTCTAGAAATGAGACTTAATTCAGGCAACTTCCTGTATCAGTCCTTGGCTTTTCAGCTGAGATCAGTAACGCGTGGACAATAAGATTTATTTATTTATTTATTTATACAGTAGTTGGTTGAAATTTCAGTTGGCTTTATATAGACTGTTATGCCAATCTTGGCCAGATTTGACTGCAGACAAAGACTTAATATAGGGAATGGGAGAACTTGTTTTGCTATTTCCATATGTTGACTAATATAATGTAATTGACTTAATGTTTCTCTTCCATATAACTTGGAGGGGGGGGTCCTGAACAAGCAAAAGAGGAAAAAATCCAGTTTGAAATAGGGTCGAAATGGAGATGAGCACCCATGATTATATTTAAAAAAAAAAAAAGAAAAAAAAGAAGAGACAAAGAGAGACAGACACACACAAAAACAAATAGAGACCAAAAAGGCAGAATAAGAAACAATGTCTAATACTCTTGGCTGGTGTGAATCAGTGATATCCTATGGACTTCACAGAATCCCTTTGGATTTGAAACAGTAAAGTATCTTGCTATGCTACAGTTTTTGATATTTGAGAAATATTGAAGATGCTACTAGATAGAATGAGGCAATATGTAAATGGGAGAAAACTGAAAAATTGAAACTTTAAATAAAGGTATTCTTTGTGAAAGAATACTTAATCGACTTGAAACAGCTTTGCAAAACAATAGTAGATCACAATAAAATAAAAAACTAATTTCTTATAATTTAGAACCTACCACTGATAAGAGTAGAGTTAGTTCACAGATTCCAAGAAATTCTTAATTAGTTCAATATTCCATTAAATGTCACATGTTTAAAAAAGTAGTGTATATTTTTACAACATATACATTTAATTTTTTGACCAGTTCCACTTATGATTCAGATCCTCCATCAGCTGATTCACAAAGAATCTTCAGTCCTAAGTTATGCATTGTTTAAAATAATGTAAGATGAACTTTAGCTCTTAAATAGACGGAGTTAGAGGGAAGCCACCCTGACTGAAAGGTTAAAACCTGGCTTCTGTAGTTCACTTTCAGTAGATTACTCACTATCAAATAGAAAGATGATTCAAACAATGAAAAAGAAGTCCTTGGAGAGATCTGTTAATACCTGGAAAGGGTTTTCAGGGAGCAGTCACCCATAAGCAGTCTGATAAGGAGAAACAGATAATGTTGTCTTGGATCTTGCACTTGGATCATGCACTGTTCACTCTGAATCTGGTCGGAGTTGAAATGGAAAGCTTCTGTTGATGCAGGAACAGCCCCTGTTACATCAGTATATGTAAAACTGATAGCTTGGCTAGAAACAGATCTAATACTTTATTTTCAGTGATYGGAATTTTTTCTTCTTAATCACCTCTTTGCAAAGAATATAATTCAGCTTGTTTTAGGTCCAGCAATTGGAAAATTGTATGTTAAGTACTTTATTTTTAAAAAAAGTGTAATCCTCTACTTCTGTCGTATAGGTTTGGTACTTTCCTAACTATCCAGCTGTTTCTTTCATATGGTTAAGAGCTCTAAGCTACTGCTAACTYGTTCAGCTTTTCTTACTTTCCTTGCCCAACATTAAAGTTTGGGATTTGCTTTCACTAAAGGCTGTCAGAAAAGAATAAACCAACACAGAGTGTCTGGAGCCACATCAGTAGCTCCCACCTGGTAAATAGCTCAAGCCAGTGTTATCTTRACTACCTTGAAGCTGACAACTATAAATATCTCATTTCTTTCATTGTGCTCTGTGCTATTGACTTTTCCCGGAACAGCCTTGCTTGATTTAACTCCTGGCAGTCAGATGAACTGCTATCAAACAGATAGCCTGAGCAGCATATGGCATTTATGAAAGCAATGCGCAACTGTCTAATTCTCCACAGAAGCCCTCTGTGATGCACTTGTGTAAGAGAAATGTTACAAAGATGTAATCCCATTGTTTATATATGAAATGTGTTCAATAAAATGAAACAATCATGCTTCTGTAATTGTACTGTTTCTGCATTAAATGCATTCTTATGACATGCTGTTATTAAACTAAGCACATTCCTGACAGTATTCTAATAGTGTACCATAATCTTCTAGAAGGTTCTTCATATAAGGTAGAAGTATTTAAAATGCAAATGCAGTTCTTCAGAGAAGTATCTTTCCTTGTATTTAGACAATGAAACAAAGGAGTGCTTAGTTCTGATTCAGTGCAAGAGTGTCATGACATAAATGTGAAGAACAAAAGCAAATAAGTGATTTAATAATTATAGAAGAGAACCAAGCTTACTGATATAACCTGCAATGTCTGTAATGCACAATGAAATATGTGTGCCACATGCAGTACTAATTTCACGAGGAATACAAGCACTAGCAGGCCATGTGGTAATGACACACAGCAATTCTTGATTTGAGTATATTGACTCATTTCTACTTCTGTTGTTAATCACTGGGTATCTCTTTTCCTTTACCGATCCCTAATCTATTACTCAATCTTAGTATATATTCATATATAGCCTTCATTGTTTGGATATTGGTTTAATTAAAAAGATCAATTCTTCTGTATTTCAGTAAACTGGCAGTGATGTAATTTTTGTGGATGTCATTTTTCTGTATCTCCCAGAAATGCCTCTCTCCTGCTTTTAGGGAGGCATGCTGATAATTAAAGTTTCCTGCTTAGTCCTCTGTTAAATACAAGAAGAGACAGCTTCAGGGGTACCTGACAGCAGCCTTCCAACCCCGTGAGGAAGTTATCAAGGAGACAGAGCAAGGGTCTTCACAGTGGTGTATGGTGGGAGGACAAAAGACAACAGGGATAAGTTGAAATGAGAGGTTTAGGCTGGATTTAAGGAAATCTGTTGCACCATGAAGATAGTCAAGTAGTGGAACAGGTTGCCCAGAGAGGTGTGCAGTCTCCACCCTTGGAAGTTTTCAAGACCAGACTGGATAAAGCCCTGAATAATCTGGTCTGATCTCATAGCTGGTCCTACTTTGATACTATATATGGTTTCTAACATTAATCTGTGCACATTAACAAAGCATATACAATTAATTAATATTGTCTAAATTACTGATTGATCACAGTACTAGAAAATTCCAAAAGAGATCTTGCCTTTAGAAGAAGCCTGGTCTGCTAGCTGTCCCAGCTGTGCTGTATCAATATCTGTTGACTRTAATAGTACATAATTTCTTGTGACTGTGATAACACTTTAACATGGCTAGATAGCATATGATTACAAAATGGCTTGAGTAGTCTGACTGCACAGCGATGAGCAGTGAGTGAGAAATCAAGACAAAGTGATTGCAAAACGCTGTTGCTGGTTCATCATGCAATAGTTGGGATCCCACAGTAAAGTAACTCATGCCCAATGATTGTAATTTGAACACAAACTATGGCAATGATTCACATGTCTAGACAGGAGAGCAACTGCTACAGTTGAATCACTAGCATATGAGAATAAATTCTATACTTGGATATCTGTGAGGTACAATGATGGATAATGTGCCTGAGAAGCATAACATGAACTTGTACTATGATACTCATGATCATGCCCTGCAATGCTAGGTGCTATATCTGGTGCTCCACAGCCAGAGGGCCTCCTCTCTGCCAGAATATGTTCTAATTGCTGTGATATCTTGCAGACTAGATCTCTCCATAATCCTTTTTGATTGTAGTCCCAGCAGGGCCTTTCCTCTCAGCTATCTTTTGTATCTGTCAAAACAAATCATTAGTTGGTATTCCAGATGCATAAGCAGATAAATAAGCATAGGATGAATAAGAACTGCCTTTTTTTTTTTTTTTTTAAGGTAGGACAGATTTAGTCTTAAGCCCCCATAATTGTTGTTTCATGAGAAACTCTGCCTCTAAGTCTTATGGAAAAGAGTTAACAAAGAGTAAAGGACAGTAGCCATCATCATGTTGGTACTTTTGACTTGGTTCTTTCTCTGTCCCAGGGATTCATATCAGACTGTATTGAGAACAGTTTGTTYTTCCAGGAAACTGATGTCCCTTTTGTTGTGGAGCACTGCCTTTAATATGAAAAATCCTTTTTTGTACTCTTTCTTCCATGTAGCAATGCTTTTCTGCTGATGCATAATGTTAAAGCTTGTTTTTGATGCATGTTAGAATTTGTTTTCTTTTTTACGTTGGTGTGTCTACCTGTGCAGAAATCTTGTTTCTTCTGAAAATGGCCTTAAATCAAATTTCATAGGAATATTGAAAGGTACATTGTAATAATTCATTTCTATCCAATTTCTATCCAGTTTTTATCAACTGGATTGCTATCCAACAGGTGGAGGAAGCCTGTATCTGAGGGATTCTCTTTATTGTTTTTCCTGACATTCTCCATCTTTTACCTTTCCATCTTCCTGAGAAAATGTACTATTGCAGTCTTACTGCTCTGCATTTGCTTAGTCTTTAGTTAATCAGGTGCTACTTGGTTTAAATAGTACAAGTGCATGTTGTAGGGCAGTCTGGGAGGGAGAGACTATCTTTTTTTTTTTTTTTTTTTTTAATTTGAGATTGAATGATGGAAAAACAACAGTGCTGGACAAGGTTTCAGTTTTGTAAAGATTAACTAAGGAAATCTCTCTCCATGGAGTCAGATTTTCAGAAAACTCCCCAATTTATGGGAACAGGTTACCTATTTTCTCTTTCCATAATCTGACTGAGGTCAGAATTTGCACATACAATTTAAGTGTGATTGTAGATAAGACTAATTGCGTCTGTACTGAAATAAAAGTAAGAACTTTTCAAATATATGGTGTTGGAAATCCTTTCTTTTGCATCCATTTGCACCCACAGTTGGTTTGTTTCAAATACAGTATGTAGGTTTGGATTTTTGGAGGATGCAGACAGCTTTCATATTTAGTGAAGATGATAAACCTTTTGGGGAAATTCTGAATCTTTGAAAAGCTATCTTTTCACACACATGAGATCTGTGACCTTACCCCCTCCAGAAAAAAGGTCTTAGCTACCAGTGCCATTTTACTAGAGAGTTTTGAGAATTCTGAATGAATGCATTCTACTCGGTGAAACACACTACTAATTATCAAGTATATTTGTCAAGTTATATATGCTTTTAAGTATGCAATTGATGACTTTTTTTCTTCTTCCAAGTGAACCTGAAAAGCACTTTATGAACACAGAGGCCAGCAGGTCTGCTTGCATGAATAATTAGTGTACATTAATCACTGCACTGAAAAACTGTCACCTCAAAAAACTGTTTTTCAGAATGACAAAAATGAAGTCCTTACTGTGCTAAGTGACAGGACATGCAGGACCAAATGCCAATTCATTTTGAGGCCTATGATAGATTAATGGTAATATGATAGCTTTTCAAGTCCTATTTGACCTACCTTCTTTACTTAGTCATTCAAAATCCAAGAGTTGCTTTAAGATGATAATTAGGATGGGCCAGATTGAATTTGCCTCTCATTTGCCATGACACAATTCATTTTCCTTTTCTCCTTTTCCCCCTTTTATTTTCCCTTTCTTTTAAGAACAGCACTCTTCATTCCTTGGTAGGAGCTCTTCACTGGTTAAGCTGGATTTGAAGCAAAAGATTGAAAGGAAGTCATTTTTGGCKCTGTTATCTGTCATGAAATAGTGACAAGGGCTTATATATTTTCAAATCAAGAAAGTTGAAACTTTTAAGTGGGTTGATTTCAAAGACTTCTGGTGGCAGAGTGGAAGACTAATGCTTCTGACTCTGCATCTGTTTGACTCTTACCAGTGAACAGAGTGCAACAGATTTTCATCAGTTTCATCAAAACCATCTCTTCGGAATCTCTTTGTATTATTCTGAAGAGTCGGAAGGAATAATACATATTTAGAAAGTTGGAACGCTGAAATATGCCTGCTTGGCATCGAAACAACCACATCATTACTTATAAAACAGATATTTTGTGTGAACACTTAAATACGTAAGGCCCTCTGCAGATATTTATGAATGTGAATACCCAATATGTGTGCACATATGTGGTTTTCAGATGTGTGTACTTCATTTCCAACTAAAACAAACCAAAAAAACCAAACCAAAACAAAAATCTTTTTAAGGCTTGATCCAGTGCTTGCTGAGGTTAATAAGAACCAGAGAGTAATGGACAAATGTTGCTTGTGTGTCCATAATTGATAGATGTCTGTATCAGTTATTTCTGTAGCTTCTACTGTTCTATTCCTGCACTTCAACTCATGTTCACTTTTGGCAGGGTTTTGTGGGTGGGGTGGGGGGAAGTTGAAAGATTCCTGCAAAACAAAAATATTTAAGAGAATCAGCACAGGTGAAAAGAGTGCGTTCCTAACCTTGAGAAAAATATCCTTAGAAATTACTTTGTCCTTGATAGCCAAGTTACTTCAGTTCCATTCCAATACTTATTTTACAGATGTCCTGAAAACCAATGTTTGAGACTCCCAGGGGAAAGACAGGATGTTTATTTAATTTGTCATCACAGGCATAAATCATAACCCTCTTGCACTRGATGCTGTACCCAGAGTTAATAAATGATCCTTGCCCCAGGCACTTACGAATTAAATCTAAAACATAAGATGGTGGATAGATACAGCAAATAGAAGAGTAAAGAAACCTGATAAATAATGCCATTTAGAAAGATAGATTAATTCTTGTAATATCAATGTCAAGCTTATTGTCGACTTCCCAGAAAGGCAGAGTTTTGATAATGGATTTAAAGGAAGATAAAAAGTACCTTTAAAGTATTTGTAGGGAAATTCTTGCAAACGTGTGGGGGAATGTAGAAGCAAAGCTGAAGTTGCTTGTATGGAAGATAAACATACAAATTAGCTTGTTAATCAGTTTTAGGATTTGACATTTCCCTTGTGATTGAGGATAGGATGTAGGCTGTTCTAGTAGTATTTTGCTGTAACTTTAGGGCACAAGCAGGACAAAAATTAGTAGACAGAGCTGTTAACTTAGATGGTCTGGAATTACTGAGCGGGATACCAAAGAACCCTTACTATTTTTATTGAAGGTATTTTGCTATTCCCCTCCCATTTTGACAGACATCACTAAAGATTAAGTGTTAAAACAATCTTGATAGCATTTCAAATGTGGGATGTAAGTGCATGGAAAAAATAAGGGTATACTGTGGGTTCCTAACTTTGATATTGAGACCGGTTTGGTGAACTAATTTAATGAATAAACAGATAAATATGTATATATACAGAGAGAGAGGAAGAGGGGAACTTGACAATCCCATAACTTAATGTGATAAAGGACTTCCTAGTGCCAAACACAAAAAGGAAGCTAGTGTAGCATATAAAAATTGAGAGTTAAAAATAGCTCAGAGGAAATTATCCACAGAGAAGTCTGGTAGACTGCCAGGGCCTCAGCCTTCACACCCAAATGCATAGGAAGAATACTTAGAGAGGCAATTACCAAGAGGGGGTGTGTGTGTTTTCCCCCTCCCCTGATACAAGGATTTCTTAATGCCTCCATTTCAGCCCTTCTTATTTAAAGCAATAATTTCAAGCAGAAATTTGAATATATGGTTGCTCTTGCAGAACCCTCATGTTCTCATTGTAGATGAAAAAATAAGATGGTTCTTAATTCAACAAATAATAAAACCAGTTTCTTAAAGCTTATTTTCTTTTTGGTTACTTGTTAAAGTTCTGAGGAAGGGAGATTATGAAAACAATACAAGATAACAAGATTAAAAGAACTAAATTAAAATCATCCTGATTCAAGAAAGCTAACCGAAGTACTTCTGTGCTTTGCCTTGAGCAATTGTTCTACTGTGATGAAGCCAGACTGAACAAGATAGATGCAATTCTTCACTGAAATCTAGTCTCCAGGAGTGTTAACTGAAAGGAAAGAAAATGTAAGTTGAGGAAAAATAGAAATGCTAAAGGACTGTCAGTCAAGAAGAGTTGAAATTTCATTAATAGACAGAGATGGCATGAAAATTCCAACAGGCCAAGATAGACTGGGTGATCTGGGGTAGGAGGAAAACTTCACTATGAAATTTAAGATACAGTGGTAGGAATGGTAAGGTCAGCTGGGCGGAACACTTCCTGCTCGAGTTGTTAGTATCACGCAAACAATTTGTAGCAGAAATCAACTGAGTAAGTAACTTGGTGATGTTTTCCTCAGTGTAAACTTGATGATTTGGGAACACCATACTCAAATGAATAAAGTACAGATGTTAGGATATTTATTAAATACTTGATTTTACTGTTAATTACATCAGGTTAGTTAGGTTATTGGGGTCAAAGAAGTTTTGAAAAAGTTGCATTTTGTTGTCATTGAAGTTATTGAAAAACACCTGTTGATTTCAGTTAATGGTGCCTACTGTGTATTCTGTAACTATTTTAAAGTCACTGACAGCTCTCTCTTGTAGTATGCACTTGATGCTAAAAGATGAATCTAATACTTTTCTGATGTCCTCTTCTAATACCATATATGACAGTGAATATTTTCCTTTTTAACTGTGGTCAATACTCATAGTAATACTCATTTTGAGCAGAGTCAACACTTTTCAAATGTAAAGTCTGATTCTATTTTTCATTRAAACAGGGTTTATTAGCCTGGAGTACAGAAGTTGCTGCATATAAAGGTGTGGGGCTTTTTTTGTTTTTGGGGGGCTTTGGGTTTTGGGGGTTTTGTTTTTGGGGGTTTTTGTAATTCAGCTAGCTCATTACTACTAGCAAATGCAAGATTCATCATTTCTTCTCCTAAGAGAAGTAGTTACTATTTATTTGGAATATTGTGGGGATGGGCGGGGGGGGCACTGATTTCAAAGTTAGAATATTTTTACTTTTACTTCTCTCTGGTACCATTGCTGGTATGTGACTTAGTGATGCATACATTTTAATACAAGAAAATAAATCCTGAGGGCTCTTTTGGACTCCCTCCGGATAATAGCCCCTGGTAGAGATAACAATACCAAAACAGTTCTTTTAAAAAAACAAACAAGTACACAAACAAACAAAAACCCTTCTCCCCCTAAAAAAAGACCCAAACAGCTTGTATCCTCTATGAAGAATATTGGTCATTTAAAAGAGAAGAACAAAGGGAACTGCCATAAATACTAGTAGGTAAATTAATGCTAGATAAAAGTGTCAGCATTTTGTCCTTGGGGTAGAGTTTAGACCTCTTCCATTAGACTGAAATAAGTAGATTTAGTAAGAGATGGCCACAGGGAAACAGCAAAGGAAAAATGAGTTCTCATCGTAGATRTAATTAGAGAAAAGCTAACAGATTCTTTTTTATCAAGCTCTGACTTTGCAGTCATATGCTCTCTAGCATCTTCAAATTTCTCTGTTCAGAGTAGCAGGGTGCAATTTGGCAAAAGTAGAATATAATGCGAGTGTCGTGTCCTAGATATCTTTCAAATCACTTCAGGCTATATGGTGCAATTGTCTTTTAAGCAGACTTTCAGTGAAGTTAATTGCATGTTCTGCATATTTTGTTTCTGCTAAAATATTAGAACACCCTTTTGTTAATACGATCTTTATCCTAGAGAATACATCAAACCTAAGAAAGGCATATGTTTGTTTCTCAAAAAGCGTGTTTCTTCCTGTCTCTAGATATGTCTGTGAAGAGTAGATTCTGGAAAAGAAAGAACTGTAATTGCAGGATTCTCTGTAGTGTTGCTATGTATCTCTAGGTAACAAAATAATCCAATTCCCTTTGATACAGCTTATCGTTTCATTTTGGAATGATGCTCCATATTAGAATTTTTTAGGCTGGAGGCATATTTGAACCTGAGTCTCTTCTATGTCCTGAGAATTGCCCTGACCGCTGGACTGCCCTTTCCTAAAGGCAGCTTTCTGGCTTAGAGAAACATTTTAGTGAAAGTTTAACTGGACTGTTGCCTCCAACAGTTGGGGGGGTTCCAGGATCTCCAGATACATTCATCCAGTCATTTCATTGGATCTTAGTAGCTGGGATCTTTGATCTGTTGGTTGTTTTAGTATCTAGCCAAGATAAGGTCTCACATATAGGTAGCTCAGGGTCACCTGAATAAAAAACAGAGTGCAGTGGACTGGAGAAAGCAGCTGAGAAAATTATCAGGTTTATAGTTTGCTTATTTTTGTTTAACCAGTTAAATTAATTGGATGACAAATTAACCACTGTGGTAAAAATATCCATTTGTCTCTTACTACTTTTACGTTGACTTCCTGGGATGTAATGTAACAAGGTCTGACCCTGAAACATGGGAACCAAAGAAATACAGAAAAGTTATATTTAGAAGAACATGCTTTGTCAGAGATGAGGTTTATTACTCCTACAATTTACAGATTGTAAACTGGCCTTTTTTTTTTTTTTTAAGTGTTGGTAGATTGTAAGCTGGCTTTTTTTTTTTTTTTTTTTTTTTTTTTAAGTGTGGGTGGTACTGGGGCCCAACTCACCTTAAGTTGTATGGAATGGAAGAGATCAAAAATAAAACACAGTGCTTATCTACTAGGTACTGAATTATCAAATGCCCATTCACAACCAATAACTGGCAAAAATATTTTAAATTGTTTAACATTGTATTAGGCTGGCCTCACATTCTGTCAGCAATTTTCATAAGCCATTATCCATAAAGTAACAGTAATAATTGAAAATATCCAATGATACCAATCATAATGTGTTTGAATATCTTTTTCTAGAAGTTTTCAGAGACATTATCATTGCCATTCTTCATTGGCACTGTTGGATTAGAAACCACAGTTTGTCCCATTCCATGTAAGAGGGTAACTTTCTCCTGAGAGCTGAACAGGGCTTCCTTGAAGTGGGTGATTTTTTTTTCTTTATATTGAAACAAATTGGACATGCTGAAGTAATTACATTTTCAGTATTGTGGTTCTGTGGTGGAACACACAGTGTAATAATCATACCAATATCTTTTGTGTAATTATAAGTGACAGATGTCTGAGGCTCACAATCATTTTAGCCTGACATTTTCAATTATTGCAGCAGTATTGATGGAAGAGGATTAAGGAGCTCTCAGATGCCAAACTCCATTATTTCAGCTTTATGTAGAGCTGTCAAGCCCTAATAATTCCACAGGGATTTAGCCATTACAGGGTAAAATGCATGCAAAAGGTTTTCATAGCAAAGTGAAAACTATTATGGACTGTCAAAATGTAAATGATTGTAATTTAATGAATATCTAATTTTACAACTTTCGCTTAGCCATTTTAAATTATGCCCCACTCTTTAGGTGGCATAGTGGTCAACAATTAGTAATGCTCCTTAAAGAAGACTTTCAAATGTCTATTTATTTTGGCATCTTATAATTGTGACTCATGAGACTGCATAGCCTAGCCTTATGAAAATATATCCAAGGGGCTATAGAATGGATTTTTTTTTTTTTTTTCTTTTGGGCTGACATCCTTATGTCAACAATTTGCAGGCTGGCTTTTCAAGTCTTTTCAAAGGCAGATAATTCTTAAAGAGCTTCCCTGCTTTATTGCTAAGATACTTTCCTGAAAAATGAGACATACTCAGTATATTGCTGACCTCTTTTAGATTATTATAGGATACTTTTAAATAAAATTATTCCATGAAGAATTGATTTWAGTCTTTATCCTTTTCTTATGGAGATTCTAAACATCTACCTAACAAATTTTCTTTCCTCATATCTTCCTGTGTTCAGGAAGCTAACTCCAAGGTTTAAAATCTCAAATTATCTCTGTACTTAAACTCAACTATTGTTATTTTGTGATACTTTTTGTTTGCTTTTTTCATGTGGCCTTCATTTGACAACTTTGGCAAAAACAGAGCTGTTGGATTGTGCATTGAAGATGACCCTTCACATCTGTTGGCGAAGATCTCTTAACCTGCAGAATTTTCCCTACTGCAGATTATATATCTGTAGTAGCTAAAAATATCACGAGAAGCCGACCTGAAATTTGGTACTTTGAGCAGAGTTATTTCATCTTTATGGATGAAAGAAGCTGATGTCTTTAAAGATAATGTACAGGAACTGAAAATGTGTCCAGAGACAAAGTAGACTCATACAGAATACTGCTGTGATCCACTCATATTTACTTATTAAAAGTTGGACTGACTGTATTCTGTTTTTCTAATTAGATTCATGAGCACTGTTTTCATTTGTCATTTATAGCAATGAACTACAATAGTCTAAAACAGGAGRTGAAAAATATGGACTGTGCAGAGCGAGACACTGATATTTCTGGTTGATGTAAATGGAGCAAGGCTTTAACTTCTGTGATAATATCTTTATTCAAAAGTAGCAATCAGGCCAATAGGACTTCCAGACTGCTAAGAACTCTTGAAGAGAAATTGCCCATAAAATGTAAGCAAAGTATTGGTCAGCTTTTCAAAGTGTTTTTGAGTTCCAACCACAACTGATAACAATCTCATATTCTGATAAGTATGCTGAAATAAAGCTTCCAGTTTATCCCCTGAATTGCTGAAACATATTCATACTCCTGATAGCCTGTCATGATGTATTTGACTGTGTCAAAAAGGTGGTGGAATTTGAGCATTCATGGTCTTACTTTGCTTGGCCTTTTCTCATTGCAAGTAACAAAGCGCTTGGGAACACAGTAAAAGGCCTTTTGAACTCCATCTTTCTCACCTGCTCTTGCCCAAGGATTGCCTAAACCTTACAAGGCTGGTGCTGGCTTGCATCCRGTGAGTTTTGACACTAAATAACTTATGGATTTGAATAGAACCCTTCATCTCAGCGATATGATAGACAACCCCTTTGTGATCAAGAGACCTCAATAGTAAACAATGGTATTGCTGATGTTATAATATTTTTTGTATATTAGAGTACATAGTGTTTAAGGTACATATAGCAAATGCTTGTTTTTCAGGTATAGCCAAAAGCCAAAAACTAGTGGATTATAAGACTTGTATTTCCTACTGATCATTTTTGGATTTTGAAGAAATATAGAGGCAGAAGCCCAACTTCATTCAAAATGCGTGTTTCTTGTTCAGAATGCCACAGGGYTGTGAGAGCAGAGCCTTCTATCAGCCAACCCAAAGAATGCTTGGTGATGTGCAAGACCCAAAAGAGAAGTAACAGTAGCAGAAACACAAAAGAACTTATAAGAAAGCAAAATTGGTGGGAAATTCTGTGCCTGACTGTTGGTTGGACTTGTTGCCCCAGTTCTTCATTCTGTTATTCCATTGTAAATATGCAATTCCACTGAACATCTGTTTATAATCTAAATAATACAACACAAGATCTTGTGAGGTGCAGGAAGCAAAATGATAAGAGAACAGTTTTGTGCCACTGAGAATGAAAATGAAGAGTGAATCTCTCTGCCTACTTATGAGCAACCCCACTTGAGAAAATTAAATGGCTCTGAGGAAACTGTAGAAGAATTCTACTTAATCCTCTCTGGCCGGAAGACTTAGAGCTCTGCTAAAGACACAGAAATGCAGCAGAACTTCTTGAGGGAAGGAGGCATATAGCATGACTGACATGGAAGGGTACTTGGAGAATTATATTTCTCTAGCTGTATGAAGATTTTTCTCAGCAAGAATTTTAATCAGATCCCTGGCTGTTGAACTTGCTTATTGTGTGTGGTTTCATCCAATTCTCAATAACAATCATTTTTTTGTGTTTAGTCACTGGGGCACACTTGTGTTTTGCTATGTTCCCTCTTGACAGCTCTAAGACCATCAAGAATCTAGCTGTTTGTTTGACTTCTGGGTTTGCTGACAATGATTACTATATGTCTTATGCTTAATTTTTTCCACTTTGATTTATAGTTAGCTAGTTTGCCTGGATCCCAGTAATTCGTTGCTATGACTGTTGGATGCTGTCCCTTGCTTTGTGTGCTCTAATGAGCTCGATAGTTCATTTTGAGCTTCTGCATCTGGTAAAGATAATAAGCATGACATCTCTGTTAGTCACAGCCGTGCCTGCGCTGAAGGGCACACTGGGTCTTTGAGTTTAAAATAGATTTCTCTTCTATAGTCTATGTGCTCAAACCCACAATAATTACTGAACAAAATGTTCTTAGACATTTGCCTGAATAGCATCAATCAATGGCATTGCTTATGAAGGAGAAAGCTATTTTTGAGGCACAAAGAAGCTATGCAAATAAACAGGCTTTTACTTTCCTGCGCTACCAAAATCCAGACCTGACACTTTTGTTTTCATTTAATTTAATCAACAGGTACACTTTAATCAGAGCATTAAGCCTGTATGTGCTCCTTCCCCACAGAATGGAAAAATGGAAGGACCGTTCCCTTTTGTCCTTAAATGATACACTGTTAGTCCAAGGAGAGTCTGTATACAGTGTTACATCAGTGACTGTGGTGGGGTGACTTTAAGAAAAATTCGCCAAGTTTGGCTGTGCAATAAGAAATTGGTGAAAACAGGAATAAAATCCAGGGAAAACCCTCACATACTGAGGGTAGTGAAGAGTCATGGTTTATTTATTCAGAGAATGGGGATGAATCTTGGCTTATTAAAAAGTGTTTTTTCTCTGTTTTTGTGGAAATTCTCTAAGGGTGATTTAGCCTCTAGTAGTGCAAGTTGCTCTGTTGAACAGTTGTTAAGAGGAGTCCTCCTCTTAACAGGTGGAGCCTTACGCCAGGCAGCTTCCATGTAGATTCATGGTAGCCTCTTCAGTAATAATAAATGCGTCAAGAATGTATCTGCTGATGGCCCCTCTTTGCACTTTTGGTAGCCATATGAGGCACTTGGAGAACATTTATTGTGAAATACTGTAAACTGCTGTTAAATGCTGTAGAAGATTGGATATCTGGGAGCTGACAGTGCTCCATAGATTAACAAAGTGTGAAGTCATGTGTTCCTTTGGACAGGAAAAAAATCAGTAGTTAGAGCACAGTCATGCAGACAAGTTATTTTAGAGTGATGAGTTAGGACTATCAGCTGATCTAAAATAACTGCGATGATGCAGACTCTTAGTCTGTTGCAAATGCAATTAGAATTAACTGAGGTCTCAATAGAAGGCAGTTGTCCAGGTGTGTAAGCCATTACTTACCCAAACTATTGTTCCTAGTATCCAAATTATTTGAGAAGAACAGAGGAATACGTATATTTTGGCCATAGGATGCAGTCAACTTTTGGGGAAATGGCAGGTTTTARAGGAAACAGCAATGCTATCCCTGAGAAAAGTATTCAGGGTAGGTATTTGTTTCACAAGAAGCTTAGTTCTCTGATAAATCTGGAGGCGGGGTTGTTTTTTTTCTTCRTAAATTTTGTTTTTTAGTCCAGTACTTCCGGAAGAGTCTTGCAAACCATTACATACAGTAATGATATTTAAAATCCAATATATAGCTTTAAAGTAATTAGCAGATACTGCTGTCATTTGTGGGGGAGTCTTAGAATGTATATTCATATTTATTTTGTTTTGCTACTGCTGAAGTGAGGCAAACAGTAACAAGTCTATAGTTACAGAAAGCTAGAACAATCGAATCAGCATCATACTGATAGATGCAGATACAATTAATAGTTTGATTGATGTATTTTAAGGAACGCAATCTTGTCTGGTAACTTGAAAAGCCAATTTATTGACACCAGTCTTTAAAATATGATGAAATATCTGGTAAAACTGCCTGTGTGTGCTGTTTCCATTGGCATTATTATTAATATACCTAGTGCATGTGTGTACAGGCTCTATACCTTGCATATGCACTGCGTAAGTGCTTTGTATGTATGCATCACATACAAATATAGAAAGAGAGCCAGAAACAACTGTGAGTCTGGCCTTGTTTTCTGGCTGAAGACTTTGTGGAAATATTGGCAGTGTTAGTCTTTTGAGTGAATGGAGAAAGGGGAAAGGATGTAAATGAAAGCCACGTTATTTCATGATGCAAAGATATGAGATGAACCATGTAAGTTCAAGTCCATCCTCTCTGAAGTCAAATGGAATTTTAAAAATTGATTTCAAGATGAATAGTGTGAAGTCTTCTGATGTATTTTAGGAGCAAAGTCTAAGTTGTTAGGAGAAGCAAAAATAAAAAAGGAGCTGCTTGCCCCATAGTGCTATTTTGTATGATATTTGTATTGACTAAAAATGCAAAACTGAATTAAAATAGGTCACACTCCAATTTGACATTCAGTCTGGAGTTCTAAAAGCTTGGGAGAAGCCGTTAGAATCCAAGAACAGCTTTTACAACTCAGGCCTCTTTATTCTAAGCTGGGTGTATCCATCAGCTAGGCAGCTTGAAGTTGGCATGACATGGAAGAAGTAGGTCTTTTGGGGATGGAGGGCAGGGCAATGACCAGGGCCTGATTTGACATATTCTCCCCCAGACAGCTACTTCCTTGTTGGCAGACTGACTCAAGGTGGTGCATGCAACTGTTTTACCTGTGTATAGCTCCTCAATGTTTTTCTGGTCTATGACAGAAGGAGTTTCACTGTATAAGTGGTATGTGATAAAGCCTTATTATTGAAGAGGACGGATATGAGAAGTAAAACCTGTATGATATTGATTTCTAATAAGATAGTAATGAAACAAAAATGATGTTACTACTAAAATGTATGGTGAGGACCAGTGCTCAGTCACATCACTTTGATCTGCTCCATTCCCTTTCCTGTGTTTACATATTGCCTGCCTATTTTCCCTTGGAATTCCTCAGGAAAGAAATACAGCTGCGAATCAAATATCTAATGCAGGAACAGAAAATTGCTAATGCTAAATTGCTGCTAGCCATGCGATAGCTACACAGCAATGGTAAATACCTCAAGTCTTGCTTCCAACTCCAAATAGTAAAAGTAAGATTAAACAGGACCTTTAGATCCCAGCTTTTTTTTTTCCTTCTAACTAAGTTCTTGACTCAGTCCTGATTTAATAAAAAAGAATTTAGTTTGAAAGAAGAGCAGAATCTGCCTCTGCAACACTCAGAAGGACAAGAGAGTAGGGAAAGCATAAGACGGTTGCTCCTCTTATAACATCTGTAGTAACAATGGAATGATACAGTAGAGGGGTATAGCTTCCAGGACCAGAAAATTTTCTGGTTACCGGTTTTGTTCAAATGATAAGCTAGAAGTAGCAAACGCTCCCTTTTTAAGTGGCCGTGCTGTTTCAAGGAATAAGCATGCTTGCTTTCTGTGTTGTGGAAGAATGTGAACACTGGCAGTGTTTTATTTTTGACACCCCAACGGACTTCAAGGTTTTAGAGTGGCACAGTATCTAGCCAATGTTTGAGAACCTCTCTGACCTCTCCCTAGAAATTATGTGAATATTTAAAAATATTTTAAATGTTTAATGCATACATAGTTTGCATTTATGGCTGAACTTGAAACTGTAACTGCTTTAACATTTGTATGTGACTTTTCTACAAAAGAGAAATTTATCTTTAGGCACAGTGGTGTTTTATTACTGAATAAATTCACTCACTATAGCAGAATATAAGGGTGTATTATGCAGAGTTTTATACCTACATTTTGCTAAGCTGCACAGTAATATTAGAGAGTTAATGCGGCACGATAGGGGAAAAAATACACATACAGTTTATCATTGTGAAGAACCACTAGCTAACTCGTATGCCATAAAACCAAATTTAAACCTTTCAGAGTTACAAATGAAATATAAATGCAATTTCCCTCCCCCTATCTACTCCTCACTTTGAACATAGGCAGGCTGGTCTGGGTCATAGGTTATTGGAAAACAGTAGAAAATCTGGGTCCTTGGTGAGCTGTGGCTCCCTGCATGCAAACGTAAACTGAGACTCCAATCTGGATAGTAGTATTCACAAAACATGAGTGAAAAAGAGTCTGCTCTTCTGTCTTAGTTTGTGTGTTTAACTTGCAGAGGTCTACTTCCTTATGAGATCTGTTTGAACTGCTCTGAACCACCTCCTTTGAACTGCTGGGTCCCTGTATTTTCATTGATCACAATCAGCAGAAGCTGAGGCTGCTCAGCATTTTCCATAGAACACAATGGAAGGCTTGCAATCAGTGTGAAACTTCTGGCGACCTCAATGGTCAGGCTGAGTGCTCTACAGTATCAGGCTCTAGGTTAGCTGCTGAATTGAGAGGATTTCTGTGGGAGTTGAATGTGAATGCGACCATATACTGATGGCATTGAAACAAAACTCATATTTCACAGTACTAGCAGAAAATAAGGAAGAGGAACAGTAAGAAAACTAATGTAACAATATGTTACAGCTACCTGGGACTTGGATACAGGTGGCAAGCAGTTAAAGTACCAAGTGATTAATACTCTGTAATGAGAAGATTGTTTAGAGCTGGTGTTTTCAAGACCTTCAAATTGACACCTAAATCTAATATGCTACTTTCAAGTCTTTGTGTGATATCCAGTTGGTTTCCAAAAACGTTTAGGCTTTGTTTTTTTGAAATTGGCTGGAAAAGAGTTGTTTGGGGTATTTTCCTGTACGCAAAGTAAAGCACTAGAAATGGACTTAGAATAGTCTGTCTGATTATTATATCCTTATGCTGTTATTTGATGTAGCCTCTTGGAAAAGAGAACTCTTCAGAACTTAGTCATTACACACCACGACAAGTGTGTTATGCAGACTTCTAGAAAAGTCTTTTCTAGATTGGAACCTGATACCTTTTTCAGAACTTTGGGTTGGGATTTGCACTGCAGAGATGCTAACTTTTATGGTTTGGGCAAAAAGGGGAAGAAATTCTGTTTGGCCTGTTTCATAATTGCCAACTTTGGTACTTTAAGTGGTAAGCTGGGAATAGACAAAACTTAATACCATCAGTGTTCCTTCATCTTGGCTATAACAGGTTCCATATGAGGCATTTTACTGGGTGATAGGCTTCTGAATAAGATCTTATTTTCTAAGAATAGTAAAGATTTCTAGACAGTCTTCAAGAGGGCACTCTTTTTCTCCATTTGTCTCTTTAAACTCAGCACAAAAATTTACTCATATAATTTCAGTCTGTGTATGTAATTACTACTGTATCAGTTAGGAATGCATCCAAGAAGGAAGGGTTCTGTACATTTGGAGCTTACCAGCTTGTGCATAGTTGTCTCTCCTAAGCCAAAGTTTTGTAGGGATTGAAAGGGAAGTTAAGTTTGATACCGTTTAAGAAGTACTGCATAGAAGAAGTAGTATCTGCAGTGGGAGAAGCCTTGTTAAATCTCTGTACAGAGTATATTTACTTAGTTTTCCTGAATACTGATAGTAAACTATAGAACCATACTTAAGAGGAGAGTTCTCCATATTTCTTTACTCATTTGTGCTAGAAGACATGGGGAATATCTAATCAATATTTTTTTCTTCTCTCATAAATTCTCTTTAGAAGAATTCTTAAATTTGCAGAGCAGTTTCAAGGACATTTGACTTATAAAAAGCAGAGGTAAAGCTCTAAGAGTATAAGAATGTTAGTGCACTTTGAATAAGACAAGTCTTTACAGATGAATACATTAAACAATGTTGTCAATACATCAAAATAAGAAGGTAATAGAATTCTAAAAAACCTGCTATTTCAAAGTAAAACTTGGTAACTTCTGTAGCGTTCCCAGAGAAACCATAATAATGGCATGAAAAGAAATTTCTGGTGTCTGCTTAGATCATCTGAGAAGCTTGCTGGAGATTGTGGGAGATTTCTGGGAACCCTCTGAACAACCAGAGTGCCTGCTGCTGACAGCTAAGGAGAGCTAGGTAAGGACAGCCACAGGTCTGTCCCTCAGACTATTACCCCCTGCTGCTCTTCCATGTGGGTGCCAATGAAACCATCAAGGGCAACTTGGAAAGTATCAAATGTGACTACAGAGCTCTGGAGCAGTTGTCGGGGTATGGAGACCTGGGTGGTTTTCTCCTCCATCCTGATGGGAAGAATGTGAGGAGGACTGCAAGTCAACAGTTGGCTGCACAGCTGATGTGGGCAACAGGATTTTGGTTTCTACAACCGTGGGACACTTTTGAAGATTGACATCTGCCTGGGAGAGATGAGATCCATCTCACTAAGCAGGGCACAAGTGSCTTTGCCAACGGGCTGGCCAACCTCATAAGGGAGGCTTTAAACAAGGAAAGATGGGGGAAGGGGAGAGTTATAGGGACCACACAATCAATAGAACAGGGCTTAAGTGGGGGTGCCTCAAGTATTTGCATGCACGGAAGGAAGTGCCTACAAGACAACACTGTGGGGAAACCTCTTGCACCCCTTCTTGGAAATTGGCATGCTTGAATGCCTCTCTGAAGTGCCTGTACACAAATGCGTACAGTGTGGGGAATAAATGAGGAATTAGAGATCTGTTTGCAGTTGCAGGGCTATAATCTCGTGATTAAGGAGATGCAGTGGGATAGCTCAAATGATTGGAATGCTGAAATGGATGGATACAGACTCTTTAGAAAGGACAGTCTGGGAAGGTGAGGAGGGGGAGTTGCCCTTTATGTGAGAGAGAAGGGAGGATTCACGGAGCTCTGCCTAGGGGTGGGTGATGGTCTGAGTGAGAGTTTATGGATAAGGATTAAAGGACAGACTAACATGGGTGACACTGTTGTGGGTATTTGCTACAGGCCACCTGATCAGGAAGAAGTAGTAGGAGAGGCCTTCTACAGACAGCTGGAAGTAGCCTCACATTCACGGGCCCTGGTTCTCATGGGTGACTTTAACCACCCCGATATCTGCCAGAGGGATAACACAGCAGGGTACAAGCAATCCAGGAGGTTCCTGGAGAACATCGATGAGGAGCCAATGAGGAGAGGTGCTCTGCTGGACCTCATACTTTCCCACCAGCCCTTCTTTGTTTGTGATGTGAAGGTTGGGGGCAACCTTGGCTGCAGTGACTATGAGATGGTGGAGTTCAGGATCCTGAGAGGAGGGAGCAGGGCAAAGAGCAGGATCACAACCCTGGACTTCYGGAGAGCAGACTTTGGCCTCTTCCAGAACCTGCTTGGAAGAATCTCATGAGATAGGGTCCTAGAAGGAACAGAGGTCCAAGAAAGCTGGTTGATATTCAAAGCTCACCTCCCCCAAGCTTAAGAACATCCCAAAGAGCAAGAAATCAAGCAAAGGGGGCAGGAGACCTGCATGGGTGAACAAGGAGCTCCTGGCAAACTCAAACAAAAGAAGGAAGCCTACAGAGGGTGGAATCAGGGACAGGTAACCTCGAAGGAATATAGGGATGTTGTATGAGTATGCAGGGATGGGGCTAGCAAGGCCAAGGCCCATCTGGAGTTTAATCTGGCAAGGGATGTCAAGAACAACAGGAAGGGCTTCTATAAATAAATCAGTAACAAAAGGAAGACTAGGGAAAAGGTGGGCCCACTGCTGAATGGGACAGGAGCTCTGGTGACAAAGGCTACAGAAAAGGCAAAGCTACTGAATGCCGAGCCTTGGTGGCAAAGGCTACAGAAAAGGCAAAGATACTGAATGCCTTCTTCACCTCAGTCTTTACTGGTAAGACTGGTCCTCAGGAATCCCAGGCTCTGGAGACTGGGGAGAAGGTCTGGAGAAAGGAAGACTTTCCCTTGGTTGAGGAGGATCRGGTTAGAGATCACTTAAGCAAACTGGACACACACAAGTCCATGGGCCCTGATGAGATACACTCATGAGTGCTGAGGGAGCTGGCTGATGTCTTTGCAAGGCCATTTTCAATCATCTTGTAATGGTCATGGCCATCAAGAGAGGTGCCTGAAGACTGGAAGAAAGCAAATGTCACTCCAGTCTTTGAAAGGGCAAGAAGGAGGACCCAGGGAACTACAGGCTGGTAAGCCTCACTTTGATCCCTGGAAAGGTGCTGGAGCAGCTAATCCTGGAAACCATTGCCATCTCTAAGCATGTGGAGGAAAAGAAGGTGATCAGGAGTAGTCAGCATGGTTTCACAAAGGGGAAATCATGCTCACCCAACCCGATAGCCTTCTGTGATGGAATGGCTGGCTGGGTAGATGAGGAGAGAGCAGTGGATGTCGTCTACCTTGACTTCAGTAAGGCTTTCGACACTGTCTCTGATAACATCCTCATAGGCAAGCTCATGAAGTATGGGCTAGATGAGCAGACAGTGAGGTGGATTGAAAACTGGCCGAATGGCARAGCTCAGAGGGTTGTKATCAGTGGCACAAAGTCTAGTTGGAGGCCGGTAGCTAGCGGTGTACCCCAGCGGTCAATACTGGGTCCARTCCTGTTCAACCTACTCACCAGTGACCTGGATGATGGGACAGAGTGCACCCTCAGCAAGTTTGCTGATGCTACAAAACTGGCAGGAGTGGCTGACACACCCGAGGGCTGTGCTGCCATTCAGAGGGACCYGGACAGGCTGGGGAGCTGGGCAGAGAGGAACCTCAGGGAGTTCAATCAAGGGAAATGCAGAGTCCTGCACCTAGGGAGGAACAACCCCATGCCCCGGTACAGGCTGGGGGCCGATCTGCTGGGAAGAAGCTCTGCAGAGAAGGACCGGGGGTCCTGGTGCACCGCAAGTTGATCGTGAGCCAGCAATGTGCYAGGAAGGCCAGCAGTCTCCTGGGCTGCATTAGGAAGAGGATTGCCAGCAGATGGAGGGAAGTGATCCTTCCCCTGTAACTCAGCCCTGGTGAAGCCACACCTGGAGTGCTGTGTCCAGTGCTGGGCTCCCCAGTACAAGAGAACTATATGGAGCTACTGGAGCAAGTCCAGCAAAGGGCCACTAAATGATTAAGAAACTAGAACAATCTCTCATATGAGGAAAGACTGAGAGAGCAGGAGTGCTCAGTCTGGAGAAGTGAAGACTGAGGGGGCATCTTAACAATGCGGTTAAACATCTGARGGGAGGGTGCAAAGAGGATAGGGCCAGACTCTTTTCAGTGGTGCTCAGTGATAGGATGCGAAGCAAYGGGCATAAACTGAAACACAGGCAGTTCCATCTGAACATGGGGAAAAGCCCCTTTACTGTAAGGGTGTCTGAGCACTGGAGCAAGTTGCCCAGAGAGGTTGTGGAGTCTCCTTCCTTGGAGATATTCAAGAGCCATCTGGACAGGGTCCTGGGCAACRTGCTCTAGGTGACCCTGCTTGAGCAGGGGGGTTGGACTACATGATCTCCCGAGGTCCCTTCCAACCTCAACCATTCTGTGATTCTGCAAAAGCAGTAATTTTAGTTTTGTACTGGTCTGTACCTTCTTCCAAGATGTATATATTTTAAGAAGTGGTTGTCTACTTCAGTCAAAATGCTGACATGAATCTACAGCCGAGGCTGAATTTACAGAAGTTCTAAAGCCAACATGTCAGGATAGGTGGAGAGACAATGCATGATTTTAATACCCTTTGCCAGTGGGAATTCTTTGAGCTCAAAGTATTAATGTCTTCCACATTAATGTGCAGTGAAATGAGTGTAGCATTAATCTTCATGGAAAGTTCAGTTCTCCTAAGACTATAGAAGGATACTATAAACCACATTAGTAGAAGGAAGGAGCTAGGTAACACTGGGTTGCTTTTATATATTTTTAATCTGATGAAAGTCTTAATATTTTCTCTCTCTGCAATTTGTCAGAATCAAGCATTCAGGATGACAGATTATAAGTGTCTTGATACTGTGAGCATTTGTGTGTGTGGCTCATACATCTTTCTTTAGTTTGAAATTTTAAGACCCAATTCATAACAACAACAAAAAAAACCCTGAAATAACTATAGTATCACCATTTATGCTATTGTACCTGAGAATCTGTCTGTATTTGTATTATAAATGCCCTGTTTTCTGGAGGCTTCATTTCTGCTATAACAATTATGCCTTAGGTTGAATGTTAATTCATAATGTTGTCACTTGAAAGTAGATCACACTTCAGTGATATAGAAATAGGTTTTTCTGTGTATGGAAGAAGGAATGGAAGAACTGGGGCTTATTTGACAGCACAAAAACGTACAAATGGAAGTGTACCAGTCTGCTTTGTTGCTTTTGCAGACACATAAAAATCTTTGTGTTTGCAAAGGCAGTTCATTATTGTTCTCTCAAATAATGTTTTTTCCCTTTGACATCACTGTTTCTTGCTGTCAATGTGATTAGACTGTCGTGAACCTGATTTTAAGCATGACTTCACGATCAGAGGGGGATGGAGTATGAAGAAACAGGCACCCAGGCAGTCACTGAACTTGATCTTGCAACAGAAAGAAGTGTATGTAGGGGAGAGGGAATGCTGTACTACAAGCATGGGATTTGCTAAAGAGGTCAAAGAAAGCAGGAGGAATAGACTGGTGATCTGGTAAGAGAGCTATGCCCTGAATTCATTATGGCATTTGTGTGGTGGCAGCAAGAGCTTTTTACAGACGATCTGTCAGAAGAGGAATTTTTGTGTCTGTGGCTAACCCGTATGACAGCCCCAGCTCGCACTTTTTGTTAAGATCAGCTCTCTGAACACTTGGACAATGCAATACTCCAGGGAGGCAGAAGGAGTAAGATGACAAGGGGTCGGCCTCTAAACTTCATGTGTATGCGCTGGATTGTACTTAAACCAGCATGATCTTACTACGCTTTGTCTCTGCCCTGTGGCGTGGCTACTGTGTCTGTGCAGATCAGGCATTTAAGTTTGCCTAGCGTTCAGCAGTGCAAGTAAAATTTTTCATGCTCAGTGGATCTTAGTTTTCTTACATGTCCTTTATCATTTCTCAACTGCTTGCAGGATTAGCTCTGTTCATTTTGGTAGCTGAGAAGACAGATGATTAAGAGGACTTCTGCTATGTAGTTCTTTATACAACAGAGCTCTCACTGGCATCAGTGAGAATAGGACCATCTCTAATGTCTCAGTTTACACATCAGAAAACGTAGTAAATCTGACTACAGAGTGATCTAGTGAGGCTTAATTTATGGATTTTTATGCAGCACTTCGATTTTTTTGGTTATATGTGTCACTGCAAAAAGTACAATGTAGTTTTCTTGCTAGGACCTCTTTTTGCAAACTCATTTATGTGATTAATCCAGATTCCTGCTAACAGTCCTTGAAGTCAGTAAAGCTAGTCAGGTAAATGCAGTTTCGATGGATGAATATCCTCATTATCCTGGATGACATGAATAATTACAAAATCTAATTTTTAGTTTGCATATATTTGGAAATGTATACGTGTGTATATATGTACACACAGAGAAGGACATATTCTTGGATTTTCCTGTCTTCATTGATATATTACGACCTTGTTGATTTTTCCATGGCATTATTTTGCAGTAATTATTGGATATCTGTCTTTACTTATTTTATCCTTGTATTGATGTTTTGCAAAATATTATTGTTTTGTCTTGGAGAATAAGTAGATACCAAAATGTTGTATTCACAAATTGTCTAGATAGAGACATACCCATATTATTATTCCTAGATTCTTTCAGGTATCCATTTTTATATACTATTTTTCCTAGGCATGTAAATTTTTATAAGAGTACTTTCTTTTACTATGTGCCTGATCAGCAGCATCTGCTCCAAAAAGTGATTTGATTTCCTTACATTCCCAAGGATGAGACACAAATGGCTTTGTTTACTAATAAGATCCTTTTAATAGTGTGACTTCTAATTCCCAGGAACTATCAAGGCAACCCCCCCCCCCCAGTCTTGTTCTTTAAGTTTGTAGCCCAAAGACATTTAAAGACCAAGGACATTTAAAATTCAGGGTCATGGGGAAAAATTTACACCAACATTGCTGCAGAGAAACTTGTCTTCCAGATGCATTCAGAAAGTAAGGGAAGCTTTATTTAGTTTTACAGAGAGTTTTTTTTCACCTACTTAGTTACCRGAAGTAAACATCACAGATCTTTGCCTAATGCAATTTTCATATATCAGTACTGAAGTGGGAAGGTCGGCACAAATTCAGAGTTCTCCATACTGCCTGTGGCTTGTCCTGTCACTGAAGTCTTAGACAGATACGACAGCATCCACTGCAGAGTTTTTCTCAGGGCTTCCCTAATGTTAGTTTCTGACAGCAGCTACAGAACAAGAGTAAAGCTTTGATTTGCCTGGTGAGACTAATACCCAGATTTCCCCTTTATGTAGCAATGTAGGAGTTCTGCAATTCCAGACAAAACATCTCTGTTTTGACTGAGGACAGTGCCAACCAGGAATGTTGCTGGTGCAAAGACTCAGACTGGCAGTGCCAGCAATATTAAGCATATTCAGACAACAAAACAGAACCTTGAATTACATTGGTCACTTACCTTGCATAGGTTGAAGCACATTTTTGCAAGTTTGTCTCTGTTATTTGACACCACTTTTTAAGGTTGCATTGAAGAATCGTGTGGTTGTCTTCTGTAATCTTGTCAAACATGAAAACTAGTTTGTCCTCCTGCAGAAGGCCGTACCCTCAGTAAATGGACCATGACAGTGTTTCTTTTGATGTAACCTGTATTTGAGTAGCATTTTGGTCAGGTTATTCCAAATTCCCACTGAGTATTTCCAACAGACTGGATGCTGGCAGAGAGATTTATCTTTTTTTTAATTTCTTAAGCAAGGGACAGGGTATTAGGGGATATTCCTCCTTCACATTTGGGTTGCTTTTATTTTTTTCATGAGATTTAGGATTTTTGTTTTGCCAAAGTTAACCTCTTAATTTTGATGATAAGATGTGACCCAATGAGAGTATTGCCAAATCTTGTTATATTGTGGTGATTTGCCTAGGGTTTATAGCTTAAAAGGATATGGTGTTTCTAAAGGGCACTCAGTTCTCAGCAGTATACCTATCTCTAGTACAAAACTTCAGTTTCCTGGACAATTAATTGTCCGTTAAGTCAAAAAAAAGTCACCAGTATCTTCAGTATTCCCCGTTCTTGCTTGTTTTTGTTACTGAAATGCAGATATTGAGGGGTCACCATGTTCACTGACTTATTATTTACAGTCTTTGCTGAGCATGGGTTCCACCATCCTTCCGGGACGGCTGGTTCTGTATACAGGCAAACAGAAGGGAGTCCAGTGTATTCTTTGGAATTTGATAGTGTGGTTTCTGTTTCTTGATGTTAATACCATTCTGTTCCCTRTATATAAATTGTCTCTATTTGTTCACTGTTTGACAATTAATTCTATGAGGAAAATTTCAGATGTTTCCTCCAACATGTGAATGTCACACTTTCACTCCTTTTGTATGCTTCTTTTTGAAATACAGAAAAATATTCCAAGACTAAGCAATTGTGGGTTTTTTTCCCTCTGAATTTTCTGTTGTCAGACCRCTAATACATGGATGCACATGCTAAAGCACCAACCAGCACAGGTGATGATAAATGTAGCTAGCAAATTTTATTGGATACTGAGCTAACAAATACCCCATTTGAGGGGCTTACTCACTGCCCTGCTTTGATGCAATACTTGCATGACTAAGACTCTTATCAGCTTAAATTAGGTGAACAAGGATTACATTTACTACAGGTTCTGCATATCTTCCATTTGCAGTGCCACTGACAAAACTTGGAAGAAAAGATTATTCCAAGCTGTTCCCTGTGAACTATATATGCTCAAAAAGGTGGTGGTGGGAAGCGAAAAGAAAAGAGGGGGGAAAAAACCCCCCAGCCCTTTTTGAAAGGAAGAGATTTAAGCTACTGTAGCCTCTGGGAGCAGTAATTTATATTCGGCAATTTATGAGTGCTTTACTGACTTCCTCATTATTCACTGAAAAAAATCCATACTTATTTTAGCACTGTATTGACATGTACTCTAGGTATTTCTAAGACATGTCAATACAGTATTTCATATGAACGTATGCACTTTTCAAAATATATTACTAAAAAATTCCTAATGGGGCTATTTCTACTGTATATATATGATATGTATCTATTCAATCTATTTCTCTAATGAACCTTTGAACTCCAGGGGTGTATGGCAAGGTTAGAGGAAGAAGAAAGTTACTAGGGCACCACTGCTGTACATGCTGTGCATTTTAAAGAGCAGTAAATTCACTTAACTTTTTAGTTCCATTCTTCTAAATCATTGTGCCCACTGAAAGGGGAGTGTAGAACTGTTAGACTGTTTGCCCAGTGCAGGAAGGACTAGCTCCCACACTTGGATCTGTTTCAGGTTGCTGGCCTAGGTTTGTAGTCTGTCATTCACATAAAAATCTTGAACCAGAGGTTCTTCCTTGGCCATGATGGAAGGTCCCAGGAAAATAAACCTGTGTGTTGCCCTTTATCCTTAATCTGGTGTCGTGTATAGTACCAGTTGCAGGAACCATGTCCTTCTGATGCTTCCTAAGTGGACTTTCAGCAATTCCTCATGGAAAACACACAATTATTTCCTATTCTGTTTCTGTAAATAATTTCAAATAGTTGTTCCCAGACCTCTTGCTCTTCAGAGGTACATACCGCTCGTCTACACGAGATTAGGTAGAACAATGGCTTAATGCACTATATTTTCATTGCTGCAAATTTAGTCTAAAATTTTGCTGTAGCTTATATGCCAGCCCCATGGGCCAAATGAATATCTACCGTAAGCCTATAGTCTTTTAAAAAATTTGCATTAGAAATAAATTTGGTGCAGGGTATGATACAGAAATACTTTTTTGTCTGGTTGATGAGAAGAATTAAAGGAATGGATTGTTCAATTAAAAAAAAAAATTGCTTAAATGTCTTCTTAAGAAGTAGTCTGAAAGAATGATATTGCAACTGCATTATCAACACAGACATGCCTCCTTCACTTTTATTCTTACTAATGCCTTCTTACAGGTTCAGAAATGTTAAAATCCCCATATTGAAAATAAATTGGAAAATGTATATATTGGGTAAATTCATTTTCTACACATTTCAGGATTTTCTAAGGAATATTTGCCTGTGCTGTCACAGAAGGTTTTAAAGTATTAAAAGACTTGATCACTACAAACAGCTAGGAATGTACGAGAAGACACACTAGTATTATCTCATTTCCATTTATTGCAAATTCTGCATGGAGCAGAAAGTAATTAGGATATTGCGATCTTAGGCTTTGGAAACTCTACAAACAGGATAAACTTTCATAGGTGGCAAAATAAAAATACGCAGAATCAAACACCGCCTAAAGCTCTAGTGTGTGTTTGGCTTCATATGTCAGCACCATACAGAAATGAAGAGGGAAAGTTCAGAAAATAGGTGCAGTGTGGTACACAGGACAAGGGAAAAAAACAAAAATATGGGAGAAATAAGAAAGAAATGGTAGTAACAGAGAAGAAAACATCAACACCAAAAGAATGAAGAAAATACTAAAGCCCATGGGACAGGTGTACCCTGAATTCATTCTTTTCTCAGTGCAAAAGATTCCAGTGTTTGGGAATATCGTAGCAAATTGATTTTTCTCTTGTTGTGTAAATGCTCACATAGCTGCTCACAAAGATAAATATGTTCAGGGTTTCCAAACATCTAGCACACTATCTAACTGCTGTTTCAGGAACTCTCTTTCTGGTGGGGGGAAAGTGACTTAGTTGATACACAGGAGACATGCAGTAGTGCTACGTGTTCATGGAAGCTGATTTCTAATTCCTTTTGATGTCAAATTGTTATTATATTCTTATTGCTTTATTTTTTAATGATCTCTTCAGTTTTTTAACTTTTAAAATAAGTAGAATGTGTCTTTCAGAAAATAAACAATGACTGTGCTTTAGGCGCAGAGATATATTAGAACAACATAGGATTCATTAATCCAACAGGGAGAAAAATCTCATACARTGTTAGATTGGAATCTGTTGGATGATATTCTTTAAGCTAGGGCAGTATCTTTATCTTCATTTAAAGAAGGGACAATTTAAAACTGAAATCCTATGCTGTATTGGTCCTGAAAATAAGAAATTTTACAACATTTTGATACCATGTGACTTTTTTTGGTCCCCATTCAGTCAAGCTTCAGGTTAGGATGTGCCTTGCAAGCAAGTATGGATTTRACTGTGGACAGCGTATGTGTATTGGTCAAAGCTCAGACACCAAAGATGGTGCTGTTGAATCTAACAGGTTGTTGGTTTCAAGAATATTGATCATGAGATATTACTGTCTCCTGTATTGAGTTTGGCATTGATGGACGGAATAATTCTGAAACAGTTGGCTTGTTCTTCTTTGAAAGGTTGGTTGTAATGAGTAGTTTAATTCCTCTTTCTGCATGCAATAGTGCAGTGTTCAGCCTTGTTACTATGCTCAATAAACATGGATATTTGGTGAGAAAAGATGCAAATAATTAGTGTTACCACATATTGATGATGGTAAGGTTTAGTGGTATCTCACCTCTGTTAGGCTTTGAAGTATCCTTTCTCTCCTTGGCTAGGAACCTGGATGAAAGCGAGGCTGTGGTTAAAGCTATATATTTAACATAGAGGGTATGGTTCACTTGTGAAGCAGATAGAGGGGCTCATCCTAAAGGGAATGAAAGTCATTTCTGATGTGGCACCATTGGCATGAAGGAAATGGATTTAGAACAGCATGTTTCCTTTTTTTTGTAAATGAGTCTGACCAGTAAGAGAACAAGATGGCAATGTGAGACTACTCAGCTCAAAAAGGATCATGAAAATGGAAATATGTACATATACACACCCACAGAGTAACATATTGTTTTATAGTGCTTGTAATTCTATAATACTATATATAATTATATGGGTGGGTGTGTATATATGACATATATGTATATACAACAAAAATTAAAAAGTGGATTTATCCCTTATTTCTGACAATATTCAGTGAGACCAAATTTTTACTTATAAAGTCTCCCTGCCCCTTCTGTAATAGGTTCTTTAGAAGCTTATTTTATACAAACCCATCTTTGAAGCCAAGTCTTCTTATGATCTGTCACAAAACCAGAATATTTCTGGAACGTTTCTCACCTGATCTGCTCTACTCTCTAGAGTTGACTCTACATGCAACTCTGACAGAGACTAAGTTTCACTGTGTTTAGTAGTACCTGTCTAAAAAATGTGTGAAATGGGTCTTCACTTTTGTTTGCTCTAATTCATCTATGCACATTACACTGCATGTTTCTTTGCAAAGGCAGATACTGTTATATCCACATCTAGGGCCTGATTCTACAGGACTTTCTCACTGACCTCAGCAGAGGACTTTGTGTTGGAATTTATATTTTGTATATGCAGCTTTTAAATCCTTAATTTGTTGCAGTTTGCCTCTTTGAGTGTGAATGCAGAAAAATATGGGAGTGCAAACATGCAATCCAGTTTCTGAAAACACACGAGCAGAGTATGCAATGCAAGGTGTTTGTTTAGGGTCTATAGTCAGCATTGGGATCCACAGTTTTTGTTATCTGTAGAGGGGGGAAAAATAATTTTTTGCAGAAGAGGGTTCATTTTCTTTCGCTTAATACTGTAAAACAAAATCAAAACTGAAAGTAGGGCCATTTTTTCAGTGTGTCTAAGGAAAATATTTTGAGAATAATCCAAATTACTAATACTTATTGTATTATGAACAAGAAATCTGACTAAAAATAATAGTTTAAAACTGGGACAAAAACTGAGGGAGTTTTTTTGATCAATGTTTATATTGTCTGAATATTTATTGAATGATCAGTTGTGCTCATATCACAAGCAGCATAATAGCTATTTATAATGCCATAGAAAATGCTTCATCAGTCTTTGGAGAGAGCTGAAAAATAAAAGTAATTTGAGACAGGTGGTAACTTTATAGTCCACATCCACGTTTTTAAACACAATGCTTACAGGCAGAAAGATTAAACTTACGCTTGCTCTGGCTGTTCTCTCTCTTTTTTTTTTTCTTCCTTCCCTGTAAGTTACAATTACAGATGGAAGGGGAACACTGGAAAATGGAAGCTTTTGTGGTTTTCTGAGTGAATATGCAAAATAATTCAGTCAAAAATAAATTTATTTATATCTTAACTATGTGAACACAGAAGGGGATTGGTTGAGAATACCACTTTAGTGATATTAGTTAGAGTATGTAGTTAAGTCATGCATTCATGATTTTTCACTGATGGCATAATACTGTGTCAGACTAGCTTATCAGCAATAAGTATCCAGAGAACTGTAGAAAGTTATTGCAAACCCAACCTGAATGATCACTGTTTTTTCCCATATGAGGTCAGTCCAACTGAGATGAAAATGATCCTTTGGAAACAGTATTACACTGAAATCCTGTAAAAGGGGTATTGATACAGTTTGTATGCTATGTCTCATTGCTATTTAAAGTGTTCAAAGTGCTATTTAAAGTGTTCAAAGTGGTGACTTGCATTTGAGAAGATGGACAGAGTTCTGGTAAGCCTTATCATAGAATCATTGCCAGAGAAAGATATTGTGAAAGAAGCTCCTGTTTGATGTTACCTGATGCATTTCAGAAGCCTGTTCTTTAGAAGTATAGCTATGGAGCAGCAGTAATGTCTCCTGCAGTTTGACTTTGGAGTCAGCAGGAGCAAAGGTTGAACTGATAAAGGATCTACAGCTGTGGATATACCAGTTGCCAATTTACATGTGTCAAACAGGGACAGGCAAAAAGGGGACAAAATCCTCCCAGCACCATCTGGAGGTTACCAGTTTCCACAAAAGTGGAACTGACTGACCCAGATCAGCCCACTTCATCCATTTGTCTTCATTTTTTGCTCTGTTTGAGCATTTACTATTATAGGATACAGGGTAGCAAAGAACAAAGGCTCATCTTCAGCATATATTGAGAGACACTCATTAGAAAAAAAATATTTAAAAGRAGAAGAATCAGAGGAGAGTTACCAACATTATAAAAGATTAATCAGGTCCTGGAGCAAGCAATCACAGAACATGCATTAACAGCAATAACAGTGGGGACAGTCAATCTTGTATCTTTAACATGCTAAGAAATTAAAAATCTTTTCAGCAACAAATTATAGAAAGTGAATGCCAGCAATAAYATGGTCAAAAGTAACTTGGGATAGTAGGCAGAGGCCTCTACCATCTGCCATACTTGTTCAGCTTATGAGGGAAGTTAATATAATATTATAGCTAACATGGCTAATCATAGTGCATGTGAAATAAGTTCCTTTCGCTTCCTGAAAGCCTTTGATGAAGTCCCACATGCCATGATGATGAATAAGCTAAAAGCTGCAAGCATTTGAAGCAAACACATGCAAGTGAATAAAATTACCTAGCAAAAGTGTACTCATACAATAAAAGTGTAAGATGAATCTCACTTCTGGGTATCCAAAATGCATTGTATTTGTGAGAGCTTCTCATTCATAATATTTAGTGTCCTGGAGAAACAGGTGACCTGCCTGTAGCTGCTGATCTATAATAAACTCTAATCATTGTATTGCATGATTTTCTACCTGAGTTTACTCATTCAGGTTCTCCCCAAGAAAAGGTGAGATTTTCTTGGGCATACAGAATGGTAAATACCTAAAACATTTGTCTCCCTAGTAACTGATCCTGTCTAAAGAAATTTTTCTTCGTCTCCTAGAGAAGACAGTTCTCATGATCTTATTTCCATACATATGTTACCTGCAATCAACTTAGGAAAATACAAAAGAACAGCTAGTAGGAAATGTGTATTTTTGCAACAGAGATGGTTTTCCTTTCTGTGAGCTTATGTGGTACCTAATGTTACACTGTACTCTCTTTGTCCCAGGAGATGTGAATCTATCACTAAGATGTCTATTTTGATACGTATTTTGATATTTAAGATTTTCTCTCTCTTTAGTATGTTCAGACAYCAGTGGAGGCCTATAGGTTTTCAACTGAAATTATTGACTGATAATACTTGTAAGCTGTACCAACTGTACAGAGTTTCAGTATCAGAAAATCAGCAGTGCTACGCTAAGCCAGTGTAGGGAAGAYTCAAGATAGCAGCACTAACTTTTCTGCTCTGCATAACCTGATCCCAACAGCTACACTGATGTAATTCAGTATCATTTTAGTTAAAGAATGAAATATTGTATATCATTTGATTATACTATTCTTGACTACATCTTTGTGAGAATTGGGAAGAGAAGAGAAATGGGTTCTAGGATTAACTGGCCTAGCAAGAAAAATAACACACAGGAACCTTGTATTTTGGAAGATAATTCTACATTTTAGAAGTTTACTTAGCTTGGTTTGGTAAGCTTTTGGCCAGGACACAATGTCATAATTGCCTGAGTGAAACAGAGAAGCTTGAGAATGTGCGGTTACCACCTTTGCTATGTAGTAAAAATTAGTACTACCTTAGGAAATGCAAGTCTCTGGGTTTTCCTATTAAGAAGAAAAATTGCTTCATACTTGTAGCTTTTAACTAAGGGCTGCAATAGTTAGAGAAGTATGTTCAAAACTTCTGAAAAAAACTTTCTTTAACCTACGGTACTTTTCTACCCCAGAAAGATATTGTGTTAAACAGAAGGGTTGCTAGGACTGTTTTTTAAAAATCTAGAGAGCCTTCCAAGTCCAGTGCATTCTGCTGGGAATTAATTAATTATAGCTGAGTCTAATTGGCTCACCAGGTAACAGAGACGGGGTCATACCTGTGGGCTGAGGGGTTGGGGGTGTTTGAAGTGAACTTGAGAAGCAGGTGGGCTGCCCTGCAAGCTAGTCATAGAAGAAACTCAACTGGAAACCTTTTTGTGGAGTTTATACTATTTAGGATAATCAGAATTCTTTAAGGATAAGTTTTTCATTAACATCTGAACCTTTTACAGCTCCTCTTCAGTTTCCTAGGCGTTCTCTTTAATGCATAATAATCGTTAATAAAACATTGCATTTATTATCTTTAAGTATTACTTAAAAGAGATTCTCATTGAAATAAATTCTGAGAATGCAAGCATTTTACATGGGAAACCATAGTAAATTAAAAAGGTTTCTTTTGTGATATTTGTGACAGACTTCTAATGTTTTATAGCTGATACAGTAGTGACAGATTGACTTTAATTTTTCAATAATTCATAGGTGATAAAGTACAGAAGTTATCCTAAGTTAACAGGAAAGTATAAGGAAAAACAAACTCTACCTTTCTGAAAGGAGCTAGTGCGCAGGATTCAAACTTGCATCTTCTCTGGGGACTGAACGCTAAATCATAATCTGTAGACTGAGAATGCTCTGCCTGGGTTTTATCTGATCTATATAGTGCTGGCAGTATGACTTTCTAAATGGCAGGTTTTTGTTGTTTTTTTAATGAGACAAATTTTTCCTAAGGCTAAGAGATAAAAATCCATGATTTGACTGCTTTTCTTCACAWAGTTAATTTTCTCTCTATTAAAACATTGGATTTTTAGTCTGTTTCTTTTTTTTTTTCCAGTGTCTTGCTCTGCCTCTCTGATAGACTTGATAAGCACTTTCAGTTAATATTCCTTTTGTAGGTACTTACAGGAGGGTGTCATAAAGTCATTCCTTACCTTTCTTAAGATAAACTGGTTGAACTCCAGTATCTTTACACTGTAAAACTTCTCACACAGGATGAATTTCCAATCCTATAGTCTTTATCTAGTGTTTTCCAGTTTATCAGTGGATAATTTATTATTTTTGAACTGTGGACTCTAGATCATTATTTCAGGCAAGCTTAGGATAAATGACAAAGAAATGATGAAATTTGGGAAAGTTCTGCCTAATGTGAAACAGCTTGTTGCAGCTGAAGTGTTAATATGGTAAAATTATCCGAAACTTTAAATTTTGGATCAAAAAGGGTCAAATTAATGGCCATCTCAAAAAAGTGGCAATGTTGCAATCAAGTTCTTATTTCTAACTGGCATGAAACAGAAATCTGGATTTAAAAAAGTGTTTAAGGAGTGAAAGGTGATAGCTATATTTAGTCAGTCTCAAGTACCATCTAACTATTTAAAAAGCTTTCAAAGGATGTGGTAGGAACCTACCTTAATTGTGTATTTTCTGAGCTTAAGCAGGAGTACTTTCTTCACATTTCAAGTAGTGTTTTGATATGATAACAAAACTTAGTATGTATATCAAAACAGATGCATGACAAAAATGTCAGGTTTTAATGCTCACATATTTCCTAATAAAGATCAAATGGAGTGTTGATGTGGGAAGTCTACAACAATTTGATAATGCAAGGTCAGATTAATTCTTCTATTACACTGGTATTTAAAAATTTTGGGCTCCGTTGTTCTGAGTGTTGTACACATGTATGATGAAAAACCTTTATTTCATTGTTTGTAGATAGGAAAATGTTTGGCAAGAGTGCTCTACCTTCCTATGGCAAATGTGCATAAATCTTTTGAAGGAGTGTTGCCTGTTATTTAGCAGTTTTCTCCATGTAGGTCACAGAAATTTTAAAGCTATGTATATGTGGCCATATGCCTGAGGGGCTGAGAAGATATTTTCTCTGAAGACTGTAGGACTGTAGTATTGTAGCTCTTCTAAATATTAGTAACAGAAATGTATAAGTTTTTTTCTCTTTTCTTTCAAGCTTACACATTTTGACTCTGCCTCTGTCTGTTTTCATAAACCTCTGTTTTTTGTAGCTTGTTAGTGTGACTGGGTACGATTTTAGCTGGCCTTGTATCTCTTCGAAATAAATAATTTGAATAAAATGGGGAACCTTATCAGGAAATATACATAAACATTTGTATATTCAATTATCTGTTTCTAATTTTGAGTTTTAAATGTTTGTTTTCTTAGTGGAATAAGACAGGGTATAAGCTGTCTGTGGTTTTGTGAACTGGGATTTGTTTTCTGGGGAGATAACAAATTAAAGTCAGTGAATTAATTGGTTGCTTCTGTCTTGAAATGTAGTTCCTTGATTCAGTAGGCTTGGAGCTCTCAGAATAGGATGAAAGAAAAAGATTTGTTCTCTTGAGAGAGGAGTTAAGATTAATATGGTCTGTGGCAAAGCTAGTTATGTATTTTGCTACATTTTTTAAAAAGAAAAGTACAACTAAAAAGGAAGTTAAATTTTGTAAAATCAAAGATTTGACCAACTGCATAAAGTTCTAAATATAGCAGTATAAGCTTAATTCTTCTTTCACAAATACAGGTTAGAAAGAGGAAAAAAATCCACTGGAGCYGTTGGTATTACATCTGTAAACCTGTATAATTACTTGTTTCAATCCCAGCTTATCATCAATGAAAATGAGTGTGCCTGCTTTATTCAGATGCACTTCCTTGTCAGGCTGCCACATGGAGGACCAGAGTGCAACAGGAAGAGGTGTTATCCGTCAGTGCTGAAATGCATCAGCAATGCGGTGAGGGAGGTTGGGTGAGTATTTGAACAAATGAGTTTCACTTACACAAACAGTAATGGAAATTGCATTCCAAAGACATAAGCACAATTGTTTGTAAACAGTGAAGCTTAAATGAACTCTCATAAGTATTAGTGGTAGATGTATTTGTGTATTAATTCATTTATGGAATTAATTTAAAGTCCACGTGACTTTTCTGACCAATTCAGACTCAGTAATGCACCATTTTTAATGCTCTTGAACAACTCAGAGTTACAACAATTATAATGAATTTTGTAAATATTTTGAGAAATAATCGTATTTGAGGATATTAAAATGAGTGAGTAATCAGCTCTGTGAGTGTTTTTTTAAAAGCTAAAAACTAGATTAATTTTTCATTGCAAATTATTTGCTTAGCTGTAATTTAGACAATGCATAATACTTTCTCGTATGATAGTTTTAGAAAGTAGAATACGCTTTAACTGTAGTAGACAAGGAATTCTTAATTATGCTATGATTATTTGCTTTTGTAACAACTCATTTCTTTACTATTTGGTGTTCTGTTGTCAGGGAAAGACTGGGATGATTCATTAAGTGTGAGAAACTGGAATGTGGCTTTTTGTGAAAAGTCTGCTTTTATGATGTTATTGATTGCTATGTTCTTAGTCTTTCTAGTGTTAGGTAGTTAATAGCGTCYTGCAGTTGTTTTGGATCTTTGGGAAGAAGAGAAAATTGGGAGAAAGGTTTGGGGAACCTTATGGAAATGAAATGTTAAAAAAGCTGTGGTTGCTGATTTGGCATACATTTTATGTCTCTTAGGGTCTTTTGCTTTATTAAAAAAAAAAAAAAAGCTGTAAAATCATAAAGGATGTGAAGAAGAACTTTCACTTCTCCAAATCATTTCTGTRGGGCAGGCGCACACTGCAGCATAGATTTCATCAGGCTTTTGTATAACTTATTGGGAGACACTAATAAGAGTGATCCCATTTTGCTGATCTCCTTGTTCCAAGTTGCCTTTTTTGAATTCAAGAATATGGAAGCTAGCTGTAAAGTTGTCCTAGTGAAATTATCCTAGAATGGGCCTAGTGAAACTCACTGAGTAACTATTTTTCCTGCTAGAAGCATTTATTGTAATTTTAACTTGTGCAACTAGTTCTTCAACACCTTACTCCTTTAAGTCCATTTATTTACTAAGTTTTCATATTCCGGATGTCCCAGATCTCATGATATAAGTGATAACATTCTCCCCATATATGCAGTCATTTTTGTCAGTATCAGTGAGCTACTTAGCCAGCTTCCTGCCATCAGACAAAGTTGAAAGGCAAGTTTTAACTAGTACTGACTGAAAAGGAGAAAATTTGAGGTACTTAGGGTATCTTTTAAAAGAGTGTTAGCTTGGGAAATGCAAACGGAATGCTAATAAATTGACTTTTCCAGAGTCAATTGAATACACCCTAGTACAACTCCTGCCTGACTAGTATCTACTTGTTTTCAGTGGTTACCACTTTGAGAGAGATGAGAGAAGTCAGAAGGTCTATGAAGAAATGGACATCTGGGCGGATAAACTAGAGAGTAAGAGTTTTATATTATATAAGATTATTTATACAGTTTTCTTTACTGTGATCTGTCAAAATTCAAAATTTTCTACTTAGATTTTCCTTTTTTTAAATTTTTGTTAAAGATTTTGTCCAAGAGTGAATATATAGGAATTTCCACTGTTCTTGGGATATTTATGAAGAAACCTGTAGCAGAAAGCCTTGCGAGATGTGCCATGTTGTTCCATAAAAGTGGTGGAGAGATTTCCACGTCACTTAATTTTAGGCATTAGGTTATATGCCCCAAAATGGAATCAGGATAATCCTTAAGGAGCTTTTCCTGAGAATTCAGTGAGACAAATGGACTTCTCCACAGTGCAAATCAGAGCGTTTAAATGAGGTTCATGCTTGCTGTCTTCTGGGGGAAATTATCTCCTCCTTTGAAGAAACTGTAGGAGCCAGGGAAGGTCAGCCTGTTATCTTTGGAACCAAACTGCCTTTCCTGAATTAGGTGCTGCAATGCCCTGGCAGTCAAACTCTGCCTCCAGAAACTGAAGCAGTTGCCAGTTCACTCTGGAAGTGACAAAGCTGATAAGATTATTCAGATCCACGCTGGTCTGTGACATCTGAAGATGACTGTTTCCTAAAGATATGGAAATCTTTAGGAACTCCCACTGTACCTGCAGTATTCATAAATTACAGTGGTACTTTAAAAGCTTCAGTTTTGATTGCTAGAGGTTTAGTTTTGGAAAAACAATGCCACCATTCATGTACATTTTTCTTCACATTCAAGCTTGAACATTTCATGGGGAATAATTTTCCTCTACTTAAGTAATCTTTTCTGAGTGAAATAAATTGAGGATTATTTAAAACTCACTCACCACAGAATGGAAACTGAATGCAACTGTGGCAATACTTGGGATAGTCTTGCATCCCAGTTCAGTGCCTTGCTTCTTAACAAGTTACATTTGTTAATAATTTTAAAATCTGCAATTGAGTAGAAATGTACATCATTTAATACTAAAACCAAATCATTACATCTTTCTATTTGATACTAAAATTAAATCATGATATCTTTAATGAATGAATATATGTTTGAACAATGGCTAGAAGCAAAAGGTAATAGAGAGATATTAATTGTTTGAACTAATAACAATCTTTTCGCATATATTAGAAACCATGATTTAAGGCTGTAGTAAAGGAAACAGCTTCTTGAAAGACAGTCAAGGAAATTGTATATACATACTTGACAATACTTTTGCCTAGAGGTTATAATGCACAGACATTAGGATGAAGATTTTAAAAGGTCAGGAAAGAAAAAATGTTACCTAATTAACTGCAGGCTAGAGTTTGGACTCACAGTCATGGGGAGAAAAAAACCTAACATTAAAATGCAGGTGAGAAGAAAGACTTAAAGGATAGAGACAGTCAGAGGGGCCATTGATGGCATTTTAATTAAATATAGGTTATGTATTGTTGAACCTAATAAAAAGTACATGTGAATTGAATTGGAAGTTATAGGTTGGAAAGGACCTCAGGAGATCATCTAGTCCAGATAGAACTTGCTCCAGTTGATCAAAGTGGGGCCCAGAACTGGATGCAATATTTTCACTGGGTAAATCCATGCTGACTGTTCCCAATGCCCTTCCCCTTCCAGTGCCCAAAGTGTGTTCCAAGAGGACTTTTACCATGATTTGCCAAGGGACCGAAGTAAGGCTGACCAGCCTGTAGTTCCCCAGATTGTCTTTCTGACTTTTTATTTTTCATATAAGGACTTTATTGCAAGTCCCCTTTTAAGTGTCATTTGGCTGGTCAGGTGCTTCAAAATCACAGCTATGTTTTAATGATCTGTAGTCTAAATAACTGGAATGAAGTTGTACTGGAGATTGGAGTGCTGGCAGGTGGAAAGGAAACACTGGATCTTAGTGAAATATTTAATGGTGCAGTGAGGATGTTTTGTTTTTCAAACAAACTGAAACAGTTAATATTTCCTATTCCTTAACCGCAAACTTCCTTTTATGTATTTGATGCTAGAATCTTGGCAAGTAAAGCTATAGTTGAATAATAATGAAAAATATTAAGCCACTTTGCCAGTGTCCTAAGTAGATCTTCTTGAAAGTTTGGGAAAGTTAAAACTGGGTCATGTATACAACATAATTCTGCTAGAAGAAAAGGGCAAGCATTGCTCTGAGAAGGAAGTGTAACTAGATCAAGGTTTTTATAACCTCTTTAGATAAGCCATAYGAACTGATTCAATTTGATGCTTAAAAAGTAGACACATCTAGGCAGTACCCTGAGAATATAGAATCCAGTGGTATCTCTTTCAGTAGAAAGCAAATTGAAAGACTGACACATAGAAAATAAGTCTAGAAGCCAATCCAGGAATGTGAACTGGTACAAATATTAAGAAGGAGCTTTTTTATAAAATATCATCATAAAAACATGGGCACTGTCTTATGTGCAGACCGTGATATATTTTTCTAAATGACGTACCTTTTCCACATACATGGTATTTGCACTGTTGTTTGCCGTGGTTAGCATTTGGTGCAATGCAATTAAGAAATTTCATGTTCTCAGCGTGTTCACAGATTCCTTCCCACCCATTTTCTTGGCAGTATGTTTGGTAGTTGTGCTGTATTGTTAAGCAGACTCACAATTTATATATGTCTTTGCACCTGGTGCAAAGGCCTTGTCTGTAGACTTGGCTTTGCTTAACAACATAAAACATTTTATTTGTGAGGCTGTGCGGCTTTCACTTTTTTTTTCCTCCTATTTTCTGTGCTTCCCCCTACACCCCAGCTTTCTCAATGTGCACACACTTCCTTGTATCTGGAGTAATGCCATGAATAACAGAGGTGACTTCTGTTATAAGAAGGCATGCAAAGAAGTATTGGTCAGTACTTTGCAGAGTATGCTTTAGGTCTTCCAGGAACCATTGCGGATACAGTTCTGCTCACATCAACAGGAGGTATATATGCACGCTGTATTGCAAAATCGTACCCTAACTTTCCTGATGATAGCAACTTTATGATTAGCTGGAAAAAAGCCCCATTCATCTGAAAGTTCTCTGAAGTGTTAAGAAAAATGAAAGGAGRAAAAAAACACGCATTGCAGCTTGCAGGATAAGTTCCTCAAAGAGAAGAGTGAGGTATTTGAAAGAAATTTCCAGGGAGGAACTATTAGATTATTTTCCCCAAAGGAGTTGTGTAAGGTTTCGCTACTTGGAAAATACCTTTGTTAATGGGGTAAAATGATAAAATATGTTGTTCTGCTTGTACCTCAGAGTTAGTAAGGAATGGGAGGAGATTTGGAATTTCTTCTGAAAAATTTGTCGTCAGGGTGTCGTTGTTTTTGTCATGGGACAGTACTTTCCAGCAAAACCAGATTACGTGCAGGGGGTAGTGACTGAAAGGCTGAAGATGGAGATCATTTTGGGATTAGGAGAGAAAATTTTTTTCTATATATTTCATAGACAACCTCTTCATATATATAAATAAGGGAAAGCCATATTGCAAAGGCTTCTTGATTACTAACTGCTGAATGACAAATGCTTTTTGTCTTCTACTGAATTTTGTTTTAAGCACAAAAAACTGCTGGAGGAAAAGAAGAATGTCATAAACATAAAGCAGAAGAATGGGTTTGCAAATGGAGAGGTTATTTTCAATCAGAAGAGTGGAAATGGAGGGAAATGATGTTGATTACTATTTTCCCTCTTTGTAAATAGGTCTCACAGCACCTTCGTGCCATTTTTAATCAACAGTCCATCCATCTGTGATGGATTCTCTTGGTTATTAGTGGTTAGAATTTTTGCTGCCTCAGATGGGGCATGTTAATACACATAAAACAGCATGTGCAAATAAAGACTATTTTGTTTTTAACTATGATAATAAGAAAAAGAGTATCTCATGTTAAATATTTTTATCGAGGCAATGAAGACTCTTTGTTTCAAAGTTTTACTCAGCCTTTATAAAATGTAGGCTAAGTAAGAGGACCTCAGTGTTTCTGCTCTCTTTCTGAATGTCTTGGGCCTTGCTTGTACAGAAGTATTTGTCCAGGAAACTTAAATCACTTTGCCATTAAAGCGGAAATGGTCCTATGATTTTAATCTTACTGCACCATACATGAGACCTTTCTGGGAAGTGATCAATGTCATTGTGCAATGAAGGTGACCCAATTTTCCATTGCAGGTGCGGTGGAGTGTTATAAGGTTCAAATCAAGAGGAGGTTTATCAGTAAGGCTGAGGGGTGGTCGCATATCTGTGGATCCCTCAAGTCGGATCACAGCTTGTTCCACTTCTCCAAGTAGGTGCTGATTTATTATTTCTTAAATTTTCTTAAGCAAAATCTAGATCAGCTTCTGATTTATGCAGACATTCAGATCCATTTCTGATTCCACCATTGTAGTTGCCCTGAAGACCCATTATGGGTAATATATTCAAACTTTGGGTGCTCTAGAATGCTAATTACATGGATCTGCATTCTGTAATCATTTCTTTGCCCTAACTTGTGAGTAACAATAACAAAACTTGATCTCTCTAATGGCAGTGGATGTTTGTTTATGGAAAGTTACTCACTGCTTACTGTTTCTATATTCAGTCTAACTGAGATGAAAGACTTTGCATTCCATAATTACCATTCCCCTGAGATTATTCAGGCTCATGGTTCATAGGTAATTTAAGCATTGGATTTGTAGCTAAAACAAGAAACTAAATGCAATCTGCATAGTGTGGCAGTTTTCCTGGGAGATCTTCTAGAAGCTGCTTTTTACAAAACACACTGATCATTGACATTCAAGAATGTTATTCAAGGCTGCATGGTCCAATTCACGTGCTAGTAGTTCCTATTTCTGTTAGTCTGGGCACGTGCAGAAAATGGGACTTCTTGAATGAACAAATACTATGAACATGGGCTTTAATCTTTTAAAAGATTCTTGATGAAGTATAGTTGCAAACTATGACATTTCAGCTGCTAAGGTCACAGCAAGCTGTTTCTGTTTGGACAAGCCTTCAGTGAGCTGTTCCAGAAGTCCACTGCAGGAATGCCTTGCATTCTCCTTTAATCAAGGGACCCTGTACACTTTAAACAATTTCACATGGGATGACTGGTTTCTCTGCTAGACACTGGATAAAGTGTGATTAGAACAGTGCTTGTGGTGGAATAGTCCCCAAGCTATGTCTAATTTTGTTCTATTCTCAAGCTATTTTTTTTTTCTCTGCATGTCTCAGTGCAGTTCAAAAAAAGATGTTTTAGGCAAATCTGATATTGCAAATTCTTTGCACAGATTTTTTTACTTTTCATTTTTATCTGCAACTTTAATGCCAGTCCTATTATGGATGATTTTCTCCCTTTTCTACTATAAATAGTAGTATTTTAAAAAAATTTTATGGATGCTGTTATTTTCCTTCCATGAAATGACCAAGACATGCTCTGCATGTCTTTGAAAAAGTGTTTTCTGCAGCATTTTCCAGGTTTTGATATTTCTTTGTATGGTTCTAACTGAAAAATGTTCATAAATTTATTTACTGAGGTTACAAGAAAATGTTGATTGTGATTATACTTTATATTCTCAATTTACTTTTTTCTTGTTATTCATGCTGGACTAAAACTTCATAGATCTTTCATCTAAGCAGGTGGGATAAATAGGTATATTTAAGAAACAGGATATTCTTGAACTATGATTATGATATTTAAAACATATCTACATTTTTTTAGCAGCAAATCCAAAAATTGTAGTTAAAAGTCTAATGAAGAGAAAGAGTTCCTAATGAAGAGTTCCTAAACCAAATGTAAACTAGTAGTTGGTAAAGTCTTCTCTTTTTGTGGTGATAATAGGATTTTACTGCGGGCCTCTTAGCTTCAACTATCCTTCAGTACTTAAAGCAAATTTCTCTTAAACTGTCCCTTTCTGGACAGGATTTTTGTGAAGGTAAGATAAACGGATTTTGACTACACAGGTGACATTTTATGTAACTATAATACTGTCAAAAAGAAGCACCTTTGATCTATAACACTGGCATGATAAAATCGCAACAAAGCTTGTTTTAATAGCACAGGGACATAACACTTGTTGAAACAAGTACATCAATGTACTATGACAGTTGCTGATTAAAAATATCGATTAATCCCATATCTCACTTCATGAGAATCATGGGAATTTACTGAAACCCCTCACAGTTCTGATTTGTAACTTATCTAGATGGTAACCATGCCAAGAAAACATCAGTCAATATGACTGTATCTACAAGAATGACCATGAAATTCAGTGGAATCAATGGATTAACCAACGATAGGTTTAACTGCCTTTTTGATACTTCTTTTGCATTTATATGCCAGGTCTTCAGAAAAAACCTATTCAGTTGTATTTACATAAGTATGTATATACCTCATTGTTGTAGCCCGACTGCTCTCTGCAAGAGCTTTTGGTTGATGCAGAAGCGTTATACACGTATAGTAGCAAGAGGAGCATTTTTCTTCTTCAGTAACCACTATGCGTGGTCGTTGTTTGTATCAGAAGCAACGTTAGCAGGCCAGTGCCTGTAGAAACACAAATATTGCTTTTCTCTCTAACTGCAAACATTTTCCAGTTTTACTGCCAGAAACTTCTTAAGCTTGTTTTGTTTTTTTTTTTTGGGGGGGGGTTGCTTTTTGGGGGGTATGTGTGTTTGTTTTTGGGGGAGATGGGGAGAAAGTGGGAAAATGTTGTTGTAAAAGATATAGCTGTCTTCATTTTGTGCTTGCTTGTTTTTATTTCTATAATTAAGAGAGTAAGGACAATGAGCATTACTATTCTGACAGAATGGCTGCTATTTTGAGGCTTACTAACGTTCATTAAAATCAGCTCTTTGCCTATCATACATTATTTGTAGAAATATTTTGAGGAATGAGAGAGAGAGAGAGATATCTCTCCAGGAAATTCCTATCCTGAGCTTATGTATCAGCATATATCTTTAAAGAGTATTTCTTTGAGAGCTAGAATGCTGTGTTTCTTCTGTGCAACAGGTAATTGTGTGGAGATACCATTATACTACTTCCGGGGAGAGAGAATATTGAATTGTTTTGGGAGTCATTTCAAGGGAGTGGTAGTCTTGGTTGCATAAATGAATCCTTGCAGAAATAGGCCATTTTGGTTTCAGAAGGGCTTTGAATGAGAGTCACATCTCATTTTCTTCCCTTTTTTTCTGTCTCTCTAACCTTTTGGTAAACTAAAGGCAATGGGAGGATAATTCTTTGTCATTAACCTCCTCTAAATTTTCCTTTTAAGACGTTTGTGAGTACAGGATGAGTCCATTACTTATTGCATTCAAAGTTAAAATTGTCTAGAATTTGTGATGAGTCCCTTAAACTCAGATTACATGCTGCTTTCTACAGGTTACAAAGGGGAACTGTGATGATCACTTCAAATTAGTTTGTATGGAAAAGTGTTGCAGTTGGATAATATCTAGGTAGCAGCTACACTAATAGGACTACATAGCATACATTAACATTCTGCTGTGCTTTCTTTGACTTAGGGTTTTTGCGCATATGAAATCATATCGGAATCTAAAACCATGGCAGATATGATTGCATATTTCATTTGAATATGTGCTTATCATAGCAAATGCATAGAAAAATTAAGTGAAAATTTGACTTTTGTATTTCATAAATCACCAAGCAGTGAGTACAAAAAAATAAATTAAATATAGGATCACCGTTACATTCAGAAATCAGTGTGGATAATGTATTAGATAGAAATTCTAATAAGTATAAGGGATTTCATTTTAATAGGTTAACATTTAGCACATAAAATACATAAATTTCAACTGCATTGTTAATCCAGTACCAACAAACTTAGACTTTTTTTAAATTTGAAGAACTTTCAAGATTAATATCAAGTCTCTTTAAAAGACAGAAGTTGAATACAAATGTACTACAATGCAGATCATAGTTTTTTAATATAAAAAGAATAAAATAATAAATTAATAAAAAAGAATAAAGTGCTAAGCAAAACTGCTTCCTATGTCAATAAAAAGCCAGCAGAATTAGGTTCCTATTGATGTGATTGTAAATAAGCACAAGCATATTTCTTTCCAAGCTATCACACTTTAATACAAAGATTTTTAGGGGGAAAAAAAAGTTTCTTCTTTTGCACAGGTGCTTGATAATTTGACTACCACATATTATTTATATGGGAAGACCGTAGTATTTGTATGCTGGAAAGTAAATGCAAATATGTAACCTTTGTTTCAAATATCCTCAAAAGAAACCATCACTACAGAAGTCTTGGATCAAGGTGGCTGTCATGTAAATCACGTGGAAATTCATTTTAGCTCCAAAAGTATCGTCTCAGTGATTTGAGTCTGGAGTACTGCAGCCTATRCCTTTTGATTCCGAGTATGTTGAGAAAGTACTTGAGCTCACCTGCCCTATGATTTTAGGCACCATGTTTCTACTTCTTCTCTTTCACTGTTTTTTAGTATTCTCTTTCTTCCAGGAGGATTTGCCAAGAACAGGATGTGACATATGTACCCTGGACTATATATATAATCTCCTAGTGGTTCACTGGACTTTGCTTTGAAAACAACCCATGGCTGTTTTCTTTACTCAAAGTACTGGTACACTAGTCAGTGTGTTTTCAAGTCCAGAGAGTAATGGTGTGAACTCCTCAGCTGCTTCCTCTGCAGTAAAGTTCCACATTTCAGCTGCTAGTCATGCAAACCTTATTTTCATGTTAATCAAAACTTATGTTTAGAAATGAACAGAGTAACAAAACAATAACTCGTCACTCCAGACTCCTGCTAGTAGATGATGAAAGGGCTACCATGCAAAGATAAATTGCAAAGGAGCCAATTATTATTATTTCAATGAGAGGTACAGTTATGATTAGTGCTTTACTCATTTTTTTTTCCAGCACTTTTATTCCTGTCAATCCAGGAGCCAGTTAATTGTTACATAGTTTATGCTTCTGTAAAATGATCTTTTTTGCTTTTAGCTCTCTTAATCTGCATGAAGTCCATAATGGAGTAAAAAATAATTGCTCTTGACAAGAAAAATTACCATTATTGGGGATAGGAATAATTTCAGTTTTATGTTGATACAACTATCCTTTTTGTTATTAAAAATTAATGGATGGCGATTTGCTTCATTATAATGTGAGTTTTAGGGTGAGAGCATGTTTCTGCTCTATAACAGCTTAAACAGAACATAAATACAGCACTTATGAAGTTACAATTTTTTTCTTTAAAAAGGAAGTGTAAAGGAGAAAGAAGCAGATGTGCAGGCAACAGATTCACAAATTTTTTCTCATAGATGCGCATCATCACTGTTTCTAATAACAGTGGCACTCATATTTAGTTTAAGAAAAACAGAAGAGATGAGAATGACCAGAAAAGGCAAATCTTCAAAGGTTCCATTCCTGAAAAAGTGCATTCAAGATATTCGGGGCAGAATGTAATTTTCTTGGGCCATAGCAACCGTGACATGGCAGCAGATTTTGTTATCAGTGTAGGACAAAAGGAACCAAGTATTGCTTCATTTTTTGATACGTACAACTACATACAGTTTAAGGCTTAATCCAGCTCCTACTGAAATCAGCATGTGCCTTTTTCATGACTTATAGGAACCAAATAAATCTCCTTGCCAAGGCGTGTGATGCTAAAAGGCCAGTTCATAAAGTAATTAGTAGGTAACAACTCTGGTAACTRAAAATATTGCTCTTGAATTCTTTGATTAGGAGGAAATACTTGGTATTTACAAGGGGGAAAAAATCTGTTTCTTGGAAAAATAATTTAGGTAATAACTACAAGATTAATAAAAGAATAAATCGCAAGTCAGAGGACTTCCTATAAACAGTACTATCCTCTTCAATCAACAAGTTTCCGTATCTGCTTTTAAAAGCACACCATGTTCTCCATAAGACAAATTGTGTTTAGAGAATCTTTAACCTCTGAGAAGCTTATTTAATGATTGTATTGATGGGAAGGAGAGACTACTACAATGTCTCCTGCCATGAGAGCTTTACAGCCTTCTTGACTGAGTGTAACATAATCGGTAAAATTGTCTAGCAAACTCTATTTATATCAAAGAGGAGTTTGTTATGTAAGCATTTTATTAAAGAAATTGCACATTAAGTGTGCTTACCCAAAAGAATATTAACATAGAGGTGAGAGGAAATAGTTCTGCTTTACCAAATGACTGCTGGTGGTAATTCTCTAAAAGAACCCTACTTTTGCCATGTAGTTTTGGTCTGTTTGGAAGAAACAATTTAATCTTTCTCTTAGTGTCTACTTCTTGTCCTCAATGATGGATACCAAATTCTGAACTTGATCAAAAACATTTCCTTATAATAGATCATTTTTGTTTTCATGCAGAAGAGAATTTTTATGTCTTATCTACTGTCCACACAAAATGCTGACTTTCTATTAAAAATATTGAAAATTCCTAAATATTGATTTATTTTTTTKGGGGGGGGGAACAATTGTTTTTATCAGGTCAGTAACTACATTTCAGAACTCTGACATAGTTTGGAGAAAAAGGTTTTTTAGGTTGGCAGTTTCAAAAATGAGAAGCTTGGCAAGTTACTGGTGAATTTAACAATCACAAATTACTATGGGTCAAGTAAAATTTTTAATTTTGTTCAAATACAGACAATTTTAAATAAAAACATTATTTTGAAAATGTTGGAATGGAAGACTTCCTATTCGAAGTCCAAAATTTGATAAAATGACATACAATTACAAATTATTTGTCCTTTTCATCAAATATCAGCATATCTTTCTGCCTCTGAGTTTTAGCAGATGYCCAGATGATCCATATATAGAATGGTCTTTCTCTTTGCTGAAATCAGGCTCTGGACTTCAACTCTGTTTTAGGACTAGTGATTTTTATTAGGACAGTGGAGTCAGCTGGAGAATACTAGAGTATGGATAACAGGGTGGGCAGAGTTTGCAGAGCCATGCTGTTGTGATATTGTTTGGCCATTTTGTTTTTACCTTTTTCTATACTACTACACCATCTCAAAAGCTATTTGCTTTGTATTCTCAATCAGTGCAGCCCTTCCCAAACAGAGGAGTATGAATCCTAAATGAGAGAAGTAAAGCAAGGTGTAAGAATGGGCTGTGATCCTTTGGGTAGCTCCATAACTGTTTTGTGGGATGCTTCCAGGTCTGTTGATGATTTTGATGATTCCCAGTGATGTGGTTCAACAAAAGCATCACCATATGAAGCTTTTACAAAATTTTTGGCCTGAATCACTGTTTTTTTTGAGGATTCAATTATATATTCTTGTATTATTGGGATCTATTCTCTTGCTCCTATGCTGATCTGTTAAGCTCTACAGGTATAATTAAGGTCCAAAGCGTGGTGCTTAAGGTAGTATTTAGAGATTACTGTCTGGCTGCGAGGGACTTGATCTTTGGATGATTTGTGTTTAACTCTTTTTCTCATGTGTTTTGACGAAGAGAAAACTCAATTCTTCTCTGCTCAACATTGTCTGTCATATAGATTTTCACAGTAGGATTTGAGATTTAGACAAACACATCAGGAAAAGATCTTTGTCTTTTGAATTCTTAAACACCAAATTTTTTTTTCTTTTAACCTGAAATCATTATCTTCCATGTTAGAACAAATCACACATACATAAAAAAGTACCTAGCATTTACCTAAGGTATTATGTTTGTAGCACAGAAGGTCCTCTTCTTCTGTATTGATTGCACTTCTTTTTCCTTTCCTTCCCCCCCCTCCGAAAATTCTATTCCCCCTTTCTGCACATGAATCTATTGCTCAGATTGGGCTCTGTCTTACTGTGATCTGTATCCTGCAGAGTGATGTTCAGGTAAGTCTAAATGTTTAAATGAAATATTTTAACAATTCACAGTGTGGTGATTCATTCTACAATACAACGTGCCAAATATTGTTGTATGGTCACTGTCACTTGGCTGTATTTGAGATGTTATTGAAATAGAAATATATCTTCATTATTTAAGAAATTAGGTTCTATACATGAAATGTTGAAAGTTAAAGGTGAACTGTCAGGTTTCAGAGAGGCGGGGTGAAGCCTGTACTCCTCCTCTGCATTGACATGTTTCATAAGGAATCTTTCTCTCTAGCACCGTGCTAGAGAGTCACAGGTGCGTATGAACATGGGCACCGTCAATATGGCTGGAGCTTCCCAGTGGAGCTCCCAGGAGCTTCCACTGTAACTGCGCTGGCTGACACACGAATGCAGACGTTGAGCCAGTCCCTGGCTGACCAGCTTACTGACCAGCCCCAAGGTGTTTGGAGGAGGAGACCAAAAAGAAGCTGAGGGAAACTGGCAGGGAGCAATTGGAATCCCAGGCTCCTGAGTGCTGTTGTACTGCACTAAAACATTTCAGATAGGGTAAGGAACAAAACACATAAATCTTACAACACCTTGAAGATCTTTTCTGGGATGTCTTTTATTTCTTCAAATTCCCTACAGTATTTCTTTGTGTGTGTGTTGATGGGGTTTTTTGTTTTTTTTCCTAGCCCAGTCAAAGTATGCGTGCAGAGTGAATTTGCCCAAGAAGCCTGATAAAAAGCCCTTTTGCCTGCTGGATGCAGCAGGGATGAGGGAGGCTATGGTCTGATGGGGCAGACTATTTTATCAATAGGAAAAGTGGAGTGCACACAGAGCTGTTTGGGGAGGCTATCTGGGGTCCTCAGGTGTGATCCAATAACTCTGTTAGGCAGCCTCTGCCGTTCATCTGACTATAAGCAGCACTGTTGCCCTGGCCTTGATGCAGATACCCTGCGCCTTGGTATTTTATTTCTACAGAGCACAAGTGTTTGGTTTCTGCATGATGGAAGTATATTTCACCCTTAGATAGCTATCTAGATGTTTTCATGTCCTTTGAGGTTTAAATTGGTGATGGGCATCGTTCCTTGAGAAATTATTCGTTATTGTTTCTGTTAGGTTCAGTGTACTACTTGATAAAAGGTTTGCTCGAGAGACTATCTACATGGCTGCTGCTTTCTTTTAAGCTGTAGAAACCATGCCACTGAGAGGGAGGGGAAAAAAAAAACCTTTTCAAAAGAAGGCACAAAAGCTGACAATGTCTGTGTTACCAACTGTTCTTGGTCAGGTTATATTTATTATTAACCATAAATCTGTTCTTCATAAAGCCTGAATGACAGGTAACTATTGAGGACAAGGAGTAAAAATGTGGGTTATATAAATTGAATATGTACAAAAAATTAGTCCATTTGGTAGTCCTTACATGGTCATTTTAGCAAAACTTTTTTCTTGAATATTTTATGACTGATAAAGAAAACATTTCTTTATGGATGAAAACCTGATCTTTTTTGGCTTGACTTTCTTCTAGTAAAGTCAGCATACACACTTGCTGGTAGAAAACCGCTCTTTTTCATAGATGATGATGATGACAGAAAAGGGGATTTATTTATTTATTTATTTATTAACACATTTGGGAGGAATTGAACTGTAATACTGTAGAACATCCAACTGAAATACCCTCACATGAAAAATTTGAAATTCAGTCATATGTACTCCCCAAATTCATTTAGTATTAGATTTGAGAACAAATATGCTATTCTGTTGAAGCCCTGCTTGTTTCCATGGAGCTTTTCTTGAGCAGGAATTGAAACCTAGGTTAGGGGATGTAGTATGGGAGATTTAAGTTCATCTTCATTCAGTGTCTTAATACCATTTCTAACAACAAAGCTTTATTGCATGACAGCAAACAATCCCTTTTCCCCTRCCCTGTTCTGTGTTGCACTGCTATCTGTCTTGTTCTGCTGCCTTTGAATGCAGACTAACAGCTGCTGCCCTTCTGACTTCATCTTTTTTTCCTGATGCAACTTGTTTGAGAAGTAGATTAAATATTCTTCAAGAAATATGCAAGCATTTCAGGGTTTTTATGCAAATTTGTTGGGCATTTTTACACTTTCATCTTGGAAAAATAATTTTAAGATTGAAATGGGCTTTAAGGGTAAAACGCTGCTTATACCCATGTAAACTACCTGTCTGTCTTTTTTAAATTTCATTTGCTTATGATGAGTTCTTCTATATCTAAGCTATTACAGAAAGAATAAGACTCATAATCATTTACATAGCCGCTTTTAGTTGCTTTCAATGGGTTAATATTGTCTTGAGCAGAATGTCTTTAATGAAATAAATGGCTTTTAAAAATTATTTTTAAAGGAAAAGTTGTCAAGGAATTGTGCATATTTTACATCAAACAGTTTTGTTATCAGATAAATTTTGTGGAATCAATGCAAAGAATTTTGACAGGGAGTAAAACTTCTGATATCTGAGGGGTTTTTTGTTTGTTTGTTTTAATACAGAATTCAAAACATCTTCCAGAACAACTAAAATCTTGAAATTTTGACTGCATCTCCTGAGGTGAAGCTCCCATTTGGAGCTCCATTTATGATAGTAGTCCAGATAGAAGATGGGCCCAATTCCTTCTTAATAATCATGTGTCTGCTCAAACATCTGTCCCACTGAAAGGACAGTTAGAGTTTCTATTCCATTGATCCATTTGCTRTGAAGCTAAAAATCTCTTTTGCTTTTATGGAGGTCAAAATAGGAGTAAGCTGGAGCTACGCAGACCAGGGAAGAAGGTGTGATGAARTCAGAGCTTGTCTGGTATAGTATGGTGGGAAAGATAGAATCCTTGTTATGAGGAATCCTGGGACTGATGCTGCTGGGAGCAATGGTAAGACATGAAGGAAGCTGATATRTCAAGAATTATGTTACTGCTAGTAGATGGTAGCTTTTAGACTATCCTTTCTCCTGCTTTTGCTCTCTGTTTTGAAAGAGAAAAGTGAATAGAGTTAAAAAAAAAGTGCTTAATCTTCTGAAATTCTCAGTCAGGAATCACAGAACTCAAGCTTACTTCATTCCTTTTGTAATCTTGGTTGAGCAAATGAAAGCTCTCTTCAAAACTTGCCCTATCTCATGTTTTCTTCTTATTTAGCRCAACTTGCTTTGCCACTGTCCTAATGAGGTTTAAAGAAGAAAATCAGTTCACTAACAAAAGGAAGGTTTTGCACCTGAATGAATGATATTAAAAGCAATATTTTCACCCTAAAAAATTCCACTTTCTTAAATCTTTTTTCTCTCTATTGGTAAAAGGAACACTTAGGAATGCTGTTACTGAAAATGGTTACAGGGTTAACGACCTCCTCCTCCCCTCTCCCCCAGAACAATCAAAAATGAACAAAAACCACTCCGCACTCTCACTTTTTTCTGTCCTCCAGGTAAGTTCGCATTTTGAGGTTTTGATAGCCCTCAGTGTATAATCGCTTTAATTTCCACCTTGATTTATCATCAGTCAGTGTGCCCCATTGTCTGTGTGGCTCTTTCATACAGCGTTGAAGAGAGAAAAAAAACTTTTTAAAAAGTAAAAGAGAAAATAAATAATGTGATTGTGAAAGTCCAGGTGTCAGCAGGAGAATTTAGTAGTGTATGTAGAATTACAGGCTACTTTCAAACTCCGTTTTTAGCTTACCTAGATCTCAGATCTGCAGTAATTTAGTAACTTTCTTTAAGCCTGAAAGAAATGGTCTGCACAGCTTTTCCCATTTTGATGCCCCCTGCCTGTGGACTGCATCTTTAGAAGAGAGGAGACAGCAATGACTTCTGCTAATTTGACTAAGATTTGACTAAGAGCACGCTATGCTACACAATGGAGACCTTGCTTTTCTTTCACCGTCTTCATTGCTATACTTCGTCTGGTCCTGCAGCTTCTTTCTTATGTTTATTCTGTGATTGTGTTGGGAGGCAAAAGTGTCCCCCCCCCCCCCCCCGGTCGCGTGGTTCCATTTGTTTACAGTAACGTAGTTACTAGTGTTACAGGTAGGTTGGGAAGAAGAAGACAACATTTGTTTCTCTCATTGTCATGGCCTGGCTTTTATTTGGCGAAACTCCATTCTTAACTAGTAAATCAGGTCCGTCACTGATCTCAGTACTTAAACCCCTCCCGTTTTCCTCCCCACTGCCTTCCTCCTCAGAATTATAAATCAATACACTTTCATCTAAGTGTAAAAGCCTGGGATGCTTATGTTGTAGATATCTTCCTCTGTGCCTTGATATTGCTAAATGTGGTTTAAGGAAATCGAATGTAATATTGAATTGACAATTAATAGTTCTGTTCAAGACTGCCAGAAAGTTTTATCTTTAAGGAAGTTTGAAACAAACTTTGCATTGTACTGCTCTRTTTTTCCCCCCTCTTTAATACTGCATTAAGCATCCGTGAATAATTTTCTAAAAGAAGTAAAAAGCATCCGAGCTAGGGAGTTCCACTACATTTTCCTTAAGGAAATTTTGAATTTTCTGAAGAATAGAAAAATAATGATTATTCAAAAGAAGCTGGAGGAAAGTATCTCAAAATGCTGGAGTCTGAGGAACAAAAGTGTTTTGTTAACTCCACCAATTCTGACCATCCAGAATAAGCTGTAACTACAACAAAATACAGTCACCTACTCTTTTTGCAAAAAATCTGTTTCTAAGCTTTTCAGTGTCCTGTTAGTTCACTTCTACAGACTGGCACTGAGTGATATGTGGTCTGTTTTGATAGCTATTGTAGAGTGAGCATTAGTGCATTTTCTTTTCTTTTGGTCAAAGTTTGAACAGCAAATGTGCAAAATGTTAATTTTTACCATGATTTGTGAGATAATTACAGTGATACAAAATTAAGGAGGGGAGAGGCTAGTACTTCTCAGGTGTTGCAACACATTTTATATTGCAAGTTTTCTTGGCCAAAATTAGAATTTTTTTTTGGCAAATTAGCCACAGGTAGCTAACATTAAAAAAGTGATATTGAGACAATATCTATGAGAAGACCATCAGTGTCTCTTGGGGGGGGGGGGAGAGAGTCCAATTAAGTGATGGAAGATAGACTTCAAAATTGAATGTAATTAGAATCAACTCCTTGTTTTTTAAAGCAACATACTTGATCTATTTTTCAATGTTTATCAAATTATTTAAAAAAGAATATTAATAATGAACCTTGGCTAGGGGCTAATTCTGAAAGGACTGAAGAAGATGAAAAAAGAAATCTTAATTTTCTTAATAGAACCCATGCTCCTAAATTGTCTAAATGCCTTTGTGAATCCAACCCTCTGTGATTACACTGAGATAAGCCCAAGCGTGCCGCACTCTGTTTCAGTTGAGAACTGAAAATATAATTTGATAGAAACGTCTCTGAAGGTTATTAGAATTAGCACTGGGTTAGCTTTCAGCTTAGTCTGATCCTACAGGACTTTGCAATTAGGTTTGTTGGCCAGAATGGCCAACAAGAGGCAGAGGGGTGGCAATGAGTTGTTGAGGCCTGCCTTTTTGATGTGTAGCATTGGCTTAGGTGACTCAGTGTTCCTCAAACCACAGCCCTTTGTGTCCTGCTGCATCTGTGTATGGGATACCTATGGTGTATGAGATCCAGAACGATGGAGAAGGACATCGGACAGTGAAAGAATGGATGTAACTAGTACTAGAATTCTGAGGAAAAGGAAGGGAAAGATTAAAGATAAAATGATGACAAGAAGTAGGGAATTAGGACCATTGTGAGATAGAATATATATGGTAGGAACAAAGCATAAATATGTTGTTATAACACAAAGGTCATATGTTGCTTTGTGATCAAGTAAACCTGGAGATAAAGCAGTTTTATGAGACTTTTGCAAAACTACCTTTTCATAAAAACCATTAAATTGTCAAAACAGTGACCCATCTGCACTAACATTTTTCAACATGAAAAGAAAAGAAAACAAAGGCGCAAAAAAATCAGCAAAGAAAAAGAAAGTGAGGTTTACCTCCAGAAAATAAGACCCAGAATCCACAAAGGTATTTTATTATACCTAGTTACTTTATCTGAAAAGTGCTAAGTGATGCTGAAAGGGGACAACTGAAAACCCTTAGTTGCATGGGGTGATAGCTGAACCATCTGAGCAGTTCTCCTATGTTGCTGATGTAATACTTATTCTTCCTTCCATTTCTCATGTTGTTTCTTTGTTGTCAGCTTCTATTTTTTCCTCAACTGTGTTTAAATGTAAATCTTGCCAAATTCCAGATACAATGTAACATTGATTCTAATATGGGAAAGTAGAAAGCATGCTTTTAGGGGATAAGGGGAGAAAAAAAATCTTAACTATCACTGAAAATGAGGTCTGGTTAACAAGAAAAACTTAGCTGGTTTTCTGTTTCTGTGTTCTTCCAATGGACTAATACTTAAAAATGTTACTAATCTTTTTAAATACAAAATTTTGCCAGTCAGAAAATGACAAAATTGAAATTTATTTAAAGTACCAGTTTTGCAAGCTTCATCAAACAATCATTAGATTTCAAATGGCAAATGGTTGGTGGGTTTCTCCTTTTTTCCTTTGGGTTTTTAAGTCTTAGACTTCACGTTCTAAAGCTCTTTCTACACAATGGTAAGAGCTAGAAAATTCATTTCAGAAAGATTAAGATTTGAATCTGGTTCTTGAAGTTAGAGATTAAAGCATTTAACCAAAGATCTGATTTTTTGCTATGCAGTTGCTGACACCACAGTTTTATTTTGACTACAGCATAGTCTATAATTTTAGTCATGACGTGAAGATAGAATGTGGTTTTGTGACTGTAGGCTCAAAGGTGAGCACCTGTGAGAAGCTCTTTACAATACAGCCAGCCTAGAAAGCCTGAGAGCCGAACTGTCATTCTCCAAGTTTGATGTTTTCTCTGTCCCTTATCTAAGCTGCATTCTCTTTCCCAAAGTAAAGATGTCAAATAACTTATGCACCAATAACCTAACCTTCTGCTGTGTTTTCCAAGATGCCAGGAATCCTCAATGGCTATTAATAAACTCTTACAAGCCTGTGCTTTCTTGTAATTGATACTATAAGGCAATGATGCATCATGAATACAGAATTTTGCAGCACATTGGAAGATTAAAAACTATGGGAAGTAGAAGATGTTTTGACTGAGTTTAAAATAAGAATCAGTATCTGCAACAGTGGAACTAAACTGGGGAGATGTCTTGAAAGGGCGAAGATTTTTCCTATTTAACTTAGGTTACATCGAATGTGGGTACTTAGTCACTAAATAACTTGCCCAGCATTTGAGCAATAAGCAGCATTATGTCTGGGAATTGAGCTCCAGGGACAGAAGGATATCTCATTTCTGTTCATTTTGTACATAGGGGTAGCTCATCCATCACAAATGTTTTGTTTGGGACACTTTCCTACTATTTTGAGCTATAAAAGCTTTTATATGACCTACTGTAATAACAGCTTATCCTGAGGAATGTGGATATATGGAACAAACTTGGCTCTTATTTACACAGATAGAAATCTGGTGTGACTACTGAAGCCAGCTGATTTACCCTGCATTTACCTTAGTGTAACTGAGAGTTGATTTTGACCTGCTGTTTTATGCCTTTAGGCTTGCATTTATAAAAATTTCATTTTTAGATGTTACATATCTTTCTGTTTGTTACTCAAGTTAGAATGCAAGTATAACTACAGTTATGATATATGGAACAAACCAGCTAATTGAAAAACTGAGACTTGAACAAAATTAACCTCTGTTTTTATTAAGATGGAAATGAAAAACCCACTGCTTTGATTTGTGCATTGCTGTTGTCTTTACCTAGAGAGCATCTGCTTCCAAAGGAGATAGCTGTTTATATGTATGTCTCCACTTTGCTTCTAGTTTACTTTTTAATTTGATTATCATTCTTTTAAATGAGAAAGATTGTCTGTTAAAAAAAAAAATCATGAGGTTTGGAACTATCCTCCTAGGATATATCAACATGGATCTTTGTCGTAATTTTAAAAAACAGGTTATGTACAGATTGCAGAATAATAATCCTTTCCTTTTCTGAAGCATCTTTCAGAGATTTCAGAGCATGTTGCAGTTAAGCCACTGTACATGTCTTTAAAGCAGTTGGTATTATGTGTATTTTAGAGATAAGAAAATAAATGCTGACTTCAGTTTCACAAGAAGTGAATGGGAGGATGAGAAATAAAGGCAGGGCTTTCTTCTGCACTTTAGCGCTTCTGGGCACATAGGAGAGATTTGGGGAAAACAGTGAGGGGCCACAGATTGTATGCTGATTCCTGAGGTAGGTATGAAGCTGCAAATATCTTGAAGCTCAGCAATTATTGAGGGTTCTGCATAAACCTTATGGTAATGGACAGTTCAGAACAGGTAGTGGACAGTCAGGCAAGAGGAAGTTTAGTTTCTCACATAAGCTGCTTGTCCACTTTCCCCCTTTAATTAAAGGAGAGAAAGACAGACTTCTGGAGGAAGTCTCATCCATTCCTATCTCTCTCCTTAGAGAGGTGTGCTTTAAATTCATATTTTGGCGTGCTTTAAATTCATATATTTACAGTTATTTTTGATGTTCTGAAGTTACACTGTTCAAAATTTGAAAGAGAATATTTGCAACTGTTTGCAAGTGTCGAGCTCTGTGTATGGTAGAACCAAAGGTATAGGCATAATCTTGTGTGCCTTGCTCATGTGACTCCCAAAGAAATCACAGTAAATATTTGTATGAGGAATGAATCATAAGTAATGGGTGTCAAAGTAGGGACTTCAGGCCAGATAATTTTTAACCTCCTGCAGATGTGGACTTGCACCTACTGGCTTTTTCGAAAATACTTTTGTGCCTAAAATCCTATTTGAGACTTTAAACACCCAAATAGCTTTGTAGATTGGTTTCTTTTGGTCTGTATGTGCTGTGCTAGACTGGATGTTGCATATTTTCAATCTTGTTTCTTTAAAAGAGGAACAACATACACATTTTAAACCATATTTGTTGAATTCAGGTTTTGTCTTTGAATTCTTCCAGCACATTCTCCATAATACCTGATAAACTTTTTACCACAACAGTCACAATGGTCTTTTTATCTCTAATGGTCTCTAAATGTAAAGAAGCTCACATTAAATTTCATGTGCAGTATACATTATTAATTAAAAATTAAGGTTGGTTCATTAAAATAAAAGGTTAGTAACATAATTGTTCTGGATCCTGATTAAACAAATGTGAATGACTGGATCAGTAGAACTACAGATGCCGAAAGAATTAATATTGAAGGAGATATTGATGAGATTGTTTGATATTCCCGTGTACAATTAAAGACATGAAAGAGCTCACTGAGCTGAAAAAAGAGACAATGTCTATGACGGAACAAGTATGAAAAAATTGCAAGGGCTAGAGCATACAAAATTTTTCCTCTGGATTCTGAGTGAACCGTAAAATAAACTTTGAAGTTTCTTTATGTTAAAAGGCCATAACAGAGGAGGAATGCATGAAGAACAGTAAGTCAGTGTGCAGCAACAGACAGAATATCTCACCAATGAAAACTCAGAGGTCTCTGCTAAGAGCAGCCACTTTTTCATGTATGAAGTGCATGAACAATTCATTTTCCTGGGTAAGACAGGATTACAGGATATTATGCTGACTTTACATGGGTAATGACAATACAGTTTAACCTCTTGATGCCAGGGTATGTGAGATTTCTGTGTGTATTCATATTAAATATATAGGATACAGATATGGGGCAGGAGCTGCTGTTCTGTCAGGTATTTGTAACAGTAGTTGCTGTGGCATCAATATGCTAGTGTTACTATACAGAAATTGATATCTTCTTAAGCCATTCTCAACATTAAGGAAGCTGAATTTCTTCAAACTGGTAGTGGTGAACACCTGCGCTAACAGTACAAAAGTCGATCACTATTCACTGATGCGTGAGGAGAATCTGGATATGATTTTGAACAACTTTGCTTTATTGTGAAATTTGCAATCTTTTCTGAATTGTTGTCTTTCAACTGCAGTAGAAGTGCTACTTTGATATCTCATGTCAGTGATCATTACACAGTGTGGGAAAGTGAACTGTACTGATAAAAGAAGTGAGAGACATATGCATGGAGGACACCTGTGCAGTTCTTAAAACTCAAATATTCTATGCTGAAATGTCTCATTGCTCCTCTGCTTAATAAGTCACTTTTGCTTTTGCCCTTGCTGCTCACTTCATGTAGGCTCCTGTGCAGCTGTTCAAAAAAAAGAAAATAACTAATACAGAACTGCAAGACAGAGGCGCAGAAATTCTCAGATGTTTTTGTTCTCCTGTTCACTCTGAAATAGCAAGAGATAGAAGAAGAGGAGGGAATTTAACTAACTGCTTTACTAATTCTTCTTTTAGTATTATTAACCCAGGGACATTATATTAAATTAATGTAAGAGTCTTATCACCTAACTTTCTCTTCCTCCCAGCTGTGCATCCAGGCAGAACTAAGTGCCTAGGAGAACCTCTGAGGTTCTGAGTCATTTTAGGTGCTGAGACTCCCATAGCTTTGGGATTCCTGTCATAGGAAGAATGTATCACTGCCTGGAAGTAGTTCTCACCATTGATTGTAATGGGAAACTTGTAAGTTAGGGTAGACTAGCTGCCTGATTTCTTGGTGGCTAGTTTAGATGAGGACCATGTTGTGTTGAAGAATACTAATGCATAGCTCTTCATTCCACCCAATAACTTAATTCTCATAGTTTTCCATTTCTCTGTGTAATGCAGTAGAAGCCTGTATGCGTGTCTCTGCCTTATTCAGAAAAAATAAAAAAGCCACTGATTTTTTTCTTAAAGTAACTTAAAATTTAGTTTACAAGATTAGAACTCTCACTAGAATATGCAGTACAGCTAATTTATTCTTAGCAGTGACAAATATTTCATTATGAAGTTGAAAATTAGTTAAAGTTTTGCATAAAAGGAGCAGCTTTACTGAAAATGTGATGTTAAGAATCAACTTCCTGGCCCTTCTGGTCTCCATTTATGTTTTTCCATGTAACCTTGCAATTTATTTTCTAATCTTCCCCACCAGAAGCTTAGATAATATTTTGGTCCAATGCATGTTAGGTCTTTCTTCTTTTAAGCCCATGGCATTTTAAAAAACATGTCCAGTTTCAGAACTATATTATTTGGAGAGAGGAGAATGTGTTGTCTTGAGATTCTTTTCTCTCTTAAAAGGATTTCAAAGGTTTCAGTAAAGTTAATATTAAATGCTTTTGTCAATGTTACAATCTCAAGCCTTTCCTAGAATATAAAAGGGTAAAAATTGGAATTATAGAGTTTGCAAAAGCTTTCCATGGCAGTAGTGATGCTAAACTACTAGAGAGCAAGCAAATAAAACTTTTATGAGCCCAATTGTAAAGCAAGGCATCCTCGTTAGTGTAAGTTCATAAAGGGTAATATCGATTTTTCCAACTTGATAGCTTTTTAAAAAATTGAAAAAGAAAACTTTATTGTTTAGGGATTGTTTTGGGGGAGGTAAAGAAAGAGGTTAATTCTTAGATATGTTTGGATTCTTGAGAAGTAACCTTTACCCATCTTAAATTACTGTATTTTGGGGGAAGTGATACATTTTGTGCTTTAGTAGTTGGGTGATTCATTTTCAGCTCCTAATTTTTTTGTTAATTTGTCATTTTTTCCTGTTTCTAGTGTATTTTTGAAGTGTGAATTTTATTAAAACTAGTAGAAAGCTCCCCTGTTTTTTATGAAGAATTAAAAATGGTGGGGGGKTTTTTTTGAACTTTTTTTTCCTCACATAAAACTGCAGTAGCTGTCTGATATGAGCATAGGTATTTGGATAATAGCTAGTCTGCAATTTTCCCATGAAAATGTTTTATATGGGAGTTTAAAACTGGAAAAATTAGAGCTAACATATATCTTATATATATACCTTCACCCACTTATATATATTTATGTATATATCTATATAAATCAGTTGATAAGTTTTAAACTATTGAAAAATAATAAGGCTTTAATAAGGCTGAATTTTGTATGCCTTGTATCAGTCAATCCATCCGGTCTGAGACAGCAAAATGTCAAAATCTCAGAGCCTTTGAGAGCAAGCCCCTCTTTTCCCTCTTCCATCTCCTAGGAACATATATTTAACATCTCCATGACAAACTGGAATAGATCACTGTGCATCTTTGTGACACTGACAGTGTTCCTGACTGCTTCGTGAACTCAAAAATTGGCACTTCCTAACAGCAGTCTGCCTTCTTTGGAAGGAAGGTGTCAAGTCTTTGTGCAGATACAGCCCTCTGAAAAGAGGGGCAAACCCTTCCATTGTGCCCGGAGTCCAACAGGACTGTTACGAGGAGTCTGCCTTTTGGGGGAGTGCTTTCTGTATTGTTTATGCTTTCTGAAACAGCCGTATATTCTGTTTGGAGAAATTAATATTTATGAGAGAGAAAGGTGTCACAGGACTCAGTATTTGATATTTATAGTTTTGGATGAATCCGAGGGAACAATAAGACCAAACCACAACAGTTCAAAAAGGAGCTCTAGTCCTGCTCATGACACAGATATCTCTCTAGTGCTGTCAGTGAAATTCTGACAATGGCTCTGAATGGGAGTTTAGTAGACCTGAAATGCTCAATAATGTAAATACAACAAAGCAAATTTYAAGGGCTTCTAAGAGATATAGATCATGCAAGCAAGATCTTGAAAATGTACATTATATTGCCTTTTTCAGTTGTACCATCCTCCGTACCTCTTTTTCCTCCTTCTCACTTCAAAAAAAGCAATTAGATGAGACTGCCTCTAGTATGAACATAGCATGCTTTCAAGAAGAACACTACCAACTCTGTGAGACAGGAAGAAAACTCTCTCCATGGAAAAGTCATGAGTTGGAAATCTGATGATAGCATATTCCCTGAGGAAAGCTGCCGCCTTAAGCTCTGCCCCTACAGGAGAAGTGAACAACTTCAATATTCCATGTATAAAAGATATGTGTGCCTGTGTATGGTGGCATGACACAACACTTTGTGAGAGCTCATTTTATTTTGGGTCCTTCACATGACAGTTAAAATGATTTCTGCAATTATTCTTGGGTATAAGATCCAAAGTCAGTTCTGTTAATACACGTACTTAAACTGTTTGACATAAAATACATTTAGATGCCTCATTTAGACACCCCTCTGGAAAAAAATTGTGAAATTCAGCAGTGATTGAGTGGATGAGCTGCTACTGTATTGCTTTGAGGCCCAGGAAAAAAGCAAATACAACTGGCAGATAAATGAAATGTCTCATTTGCAGTGCAATTTCATCCCAAAGCTTACATAACCAGTCTTGCTTTTCTTGTAGCTAAATCGGATCTTGTTTTAACTCTAAGTTAAAATGAGATCATTGCTATAAAAAGGAGTAGGAGAAGATTAAAGTATGTACTTGCTTTAGAACTCAAATGTACATTAACCATACCAGTGATAAAATATTAGTTGTCATTACAAATCTTTATCACTGCTTTTGATTAGAAATAGATGAATTGCATAATTAGACATTCTGCTGAAGAAATTATTATGTAGATAACTATAACTTGCTTTAAAATAATTGGTGGATTTATTATTTGATGGGAGTACGGAATACTTTCAAAGCTACCTAATGTAGTTAGTAAATTAAGAAAAATATATGAAGTCTCCTAAAGCTAGAAGAGGCTTAGTCTCTTCTGTATTTTTAGTGTAGTAATCATGCAGTTTTTATTACAAAAATGTCCATTCAGAGAAAATTATGATCAGTTTTTGGAGGGGGGAAAAAAAAAAGTTCTCTTCCTGAAAATACAGTATGACCTTTGTTGTGCATTTTTAGATTTCTAACTCGACTGGTTTACTTTCATGCCAGGACTGAAGGCACTTGGTGGGTTTTTCAGCATCATTGAATGGTTCAACCTGCCTCAAAGATATGCAGAACTACAGAAACGTCTGTCACAAGGCCACTGTCAATGTCTGCTTGCAATGGCCATTTGCAGTACTTTTCTATACCTTGGCAGTATGCGGTCATGGGCTGTCATCAACGACTGCCATATAGCTCTCTTGTGCTGGGGAGCCCAGCACTGGACACAGCACTCCAGGTGTGGCTTCACCAGGGCTGAGTTACAGGGGAAGGATCACTTCCCTCCATCTGCTGGCAATCCTCTTCCTAATGCAGCCCAGGAGACTGCTGGCCTTCCTRGCACATTGCTGGCTCACGATCAACTTGCGGTGCACCAGGACCCCCGGTCCTTCTCTGCAGAGCTTCTTCCCAGCAGATCGGCCCCCAGCCTGTACCGGGGCATGGGGTTGTTCCTCCCTAGGTGCAGGACTCTGCATTTCCCTTGATTGAACTCCCTGAGGTTCCTCTCTGCCCAGCTCCCCAGCCTGTCCAGGTCCCTCTGAATGGCAGCACAGCCCTCGGGTGTGTCAGCCACTCCTGCCAGTTTTGTAGCATCAGCAAACTTGCTGAGGGTGCACTCTGTCCCATCATCCAGGTCACTGGTGAGTAGGTTGAACAGGAYTGGACCCAGTATTGACCGCTGGGGTACACCGCTAGCTACCGGCCTCCAACTAGACTTTGTGCCACTGATMACAACCCTCTGAGCTYTGCCATTCGGCCAGTTTTCAATCCACCTCACTGTCTGCTCATCTAGCCCATACTTCATGAGCTTGCCTATGAGGATGTTATCAGAGACAGTGTCGAAAGCCTTACTGAAGTCAAGGTAGACGACATCCACTGCTCTCTCCTCATCTACCCAGCCAGCCATTCCATCACAGAAGGCTATCGGGTTGGGTGAGCATGATTTCCCCTTTGTGAAACCATGCTGACTACTCCTGATCACCTTCTTTTCCTCCACATGCTTAGAGATGGCAATGGTTTCCAGGATTAGCTGCTCCAGCACCTTCCTGAATGATGGGGATGAGCAAGTTAATAAATCTAGTAAAAGTAGACAAAAGCTTACTTATCCTCTGCTTGTCACTTTGACCAAATGCTTTGTTGTGCTGGCTTTTTCTGATTGTTCTAAACAACTGGAAATTTTGAACTGGCCAATTTTAAATATGCCAACATGAGAGTGGCTTCCCCTGAAAATCAGCTCTAACATATTTCAAACTCTGACCTAAACTGTTTAGTCTCTTTTGGCATTCTTTATTCCTGGCCTTAGGCAGAGGTTGACAAATATCCCCAAGGATAGTGATTCTCACAGCACTTCTGTGCTGGTCCTGGATGGATCTAAAAGGGAAAATACAGGAAAAAAATGAGTGAAGTTTTTGAGTGCCTTCTGTATTAGCTACTCTGTTGCAACTGAAGTAGATGGCAGCAAAATCAAAGAAGTCCTGAGACGACTTTGTTTGAATTTGTTGAATTTGTTTGAATTCTTTGTTAATTGAGTGTTAACTCAATAGATAAATATGTATGGATACTTTACTTTTAATAGCACATATCTGTCTCCATTGGAAAAGCTGAATAGTTTGTATGCAATGCTTAATTCAGCCAAACTGATCTGTCTAATCTACAAACTTACTGCATCCTTAGAAGTACGCACTTCATTGCTTTGGAAATGTTCCATGAATTCAACATGATGCTGAWAATCATTTTTAATAATTTAATTCTCTTTATTTAGTTGGCAAACAGATTTTTTTTCTAAATATGACAATTATGGAATAAGGATAATCTCACTTTTTCTGCTATTCCTTACTTGAAATCCACATTGAATCATCTGGTTGACCAAATTTTGATCAGATGCCAGCATGGGTTAGCGTATAGTTGAGTGTCTTGCAGATTAATAAAAATTATACACATCCTGCTGCTACGTGAAAATACTTGTGGTGAAAATGTGTGTGAGGAAAATAAAGCCATCTGGTGTGTGAACTCAAAGCCTGTTGAAAATTGTTTTCTGCTCTGAAAAGGGCATAAAACAAACCAACCAACCAACCCCCTCCCTAATTAAAGAAATTAGTATGATTGCTTCAGGTTAATTTTATTTATATATTTATTTATTTATTTATTTATTTTTATTTATTTTTTTCCCTCTTGCTGAAATATTGTTTACAAGCTTTAGAACAAAGAACAGCTTTGAAATGAAAAATCGAACCATTTAATTTTCATTTCCATAGGATTGAAACAGGAGCTTTTTTCTACCTAAACAAAATATTTCACTGCAAGTTTTGTCTCCTGCAAGAGTTCATCAAAAGCTAAGTAAATCTAGGGAAATTTTAGGTTTTGAGACAGTGGCATTTTTCAGTGAGAAACATTAAATTTAAAAACATTAAATCTGAAAAGTTTCACCCAGCTCCAATTAACAGGATCCAAAAGCAACTTCAGTCAATGCATTATTGAAGAAAAGCTATAAATGGTATAACATAATCCTGAAGTAAAATTTAAATGACAGCCCTAAGGCATGAAACAAGATTGAGCTACAATTATAAAATCAGGCTGTCAATATTTTGATCCTCCAACAATACAAGTTTACTGAAGAAAATTTTAGTCAGTCTCTAATTTCATACATCACTGGAAACAATAACAAACATAATGGATAGGAGACACTCGATGTAGTAATGCACTAAAATGTAAACTGAAAAGAGCAATGAAACAATTGTACAAAGCTAAAAATGAAATTCAATTCAAATGCATATGTCTGGGTATAATTTTCTCAGATGTTGATAAGAGGCAAAAGTCCTCTTTAAATTTCTATTAAGATTATAAAATTTAAATATAATTCAATTTTTCAGGAGGAGCCACTCTTAAAGAAGTCTTTCTTCCTTTTTGCTTTATGTAGATTATTTTGCACCTATGTAACATCATTAATATCACTAGACTTGCTCATGTTCTTTAGAACTGAGAAAAGAATCTGTAAATCTATTTAGATGAAAATGTCTTAATATGAGTGAAATATTCAGTAAAACTGTCAGAGTCTCAGGTCAAAAAGTGTTAGTCCTTGCAGTTCAGGGAGTGGTGATGCAAGCTGACCTATGCTGGCCCATCAATTGATGCTGGCTTTGGCTTCAAGAAACTTGCAAAGTAATGCAAAAGTGTATCTCTGTCATTTTATTTTGGTCTCAAGGGCCATCAGATTGCTGAGGCTGCCAACAAAGAAGTCAATATTGATGTAGATATCTATTTGCTGGCTCATTTCTCTTTGCCTACCACACATAAGCAACACTGCAAAACTTTCATTATTGCTGATCTTAACAGAATTCATACATAGTAGAAAGCTCAGTGTCCTGCTTACCATTTAGCTCTGTTCCCAACTTCATGTGTTTAGTGTTGACTCACAAAGTTACTGAATTAAAGAGATGAGTTTCAGAGCTAACAAAAAGTTGACATCCTTTTTCCTTTCCAGCTATTGCTATCTTTCTACACATTCCAAGTATTCTTTATTTATTAGTAGCTAATTTGGGAGGAGGGAGATTTGAACTACTGCAATATCTGGCCAACAACTTTCTGGGTTTAGAAAAGTAACATTAGCTTGAATTTGCCAATTGGAGTATATTTCTGTGAAATACTCATGGACAATATAAACAAATATTTATCCTTGTCTAAAAAGCCATAATTACAATATTTGTTCTCATCTTCAGTTACTGAATACTATGCTTTCTGAATACTTACTATGTATATATTGTATTAGGAAAAGAATGTTTATATATTTTACAATATTTGTACTGATAAAAGGAAAGATACAGCTGGGTTCTGTGTTATTTTGAAGTCTTCCAAACTATCATACTGTTGTATTGCAGACCAAATTATTGTGCTATCTCTGGGAGAGCTTCAGGTGGTATAAGGCAACTTGATGAAAAAGTATGATGCCATGAGCAATGCTCAGTTGGCTTCCCAGTTGCTGATCATTTGTCCTAGAGACTTTGATCAGACTTGCACAGGAGTTTAGTCCCCTAAAGATGAGGATTTTTTGTAAATCCAACCACAAAACATCAGGTCCTAGAACCTGTTTCTGAAGGTTTTGGGTACTTCCCACACCCTTGACAAGCTGTTGACCTGCTGAATAAATGGGACCTTACCAAAGTAATGGTAAAATGAAAGTCTCTTCCAGAACTCTTTTTTGGATTTTCCAGTTATCCATAGTGAGGACCTTTGTCTTCAAGACAAAATGATGTCCAAGATCTACAATGCTAAAAGCTAGCAACACTAATGTATTAGATCATTTAGAGGTGTATGTATTTTAACTAATACTCTTTGGTATGTTTAATCATCATGTTTCTCTGAAAGGAGCTCAAAGAAATAGCAGTGAAGGAGGTTGAGATGGAGGCTGAAGGCTTTAGACTTCCGGAAGTCAAAATGGGTAAGTTTGAATTCTCCACTGAACAACCCAGTGCCCCCGATCCCCTCCTTCAAGAATACAAAAAATCCTCTTTCATTTTAAGTAAGCTTTATCATTAAGATTTTTAACTGATACAAGATATGTGGTCCAGATGTTTAGTTATCTGCATGTTACTAGCATCATTTACTCTTACAGGTGAGCAAGGCATCTCAATCAAAGATATTCCACTGCTGGTAGTGTCAATTTTAGGAAGTGTGTAATCAGTATAAAGTACAGCAATCTTCATCAAATTTTATTAAATGCACTGTAGCAAGGATGGTACAAATATACTTTCTGTGCAGTGTTTACAAGCAAGCTTTCTGCTTTGGAACACTTGCCTATCTCAAGACCAAATATATTTATTAAATGTACTTAAAATTAGTAATTATTTTGGATTCTGAATTGTCAGCAAAATATTACAAACTTGACATTTCCTTTCCATTTGAAGCTGAAGCATTGCAACATTATTTTTGATATGATGGCCATTTCACTGTGCCACTGAAATGCAAATCCAGGAGGCCTAAAAACAATATGGTTCAGTGAAACACATTTTTATAAAGTTAGATTTGGGGTTGGCTTGTTTTTGTTGTTTAAAGTATCCCTGGTCTTATTTCTTTAATTAGTGACCATACCAGATTTTCTCCTCTGTACAAAAGGTGGGTGTGTGGAGAAGAGTCACAGGCAAGATAAAAGAAGGTCCAGGCAAAAACCTACAGCCAACAAGCAAATTTGAAAGAGGAGCTGGAGTGATGCCAGGTGCCTGGTGCCCTGAGAGACTCAGCTGTGTGATCCAGGAGTAGTGGAGTGGTGTTTGGGCCAGGATGGAAGAGAGCATGAGTATTAGCATGAAGTCACCTTACATTTGGTAAGTGGTTAAAAACAGAAGAGAGTATAACAAAAACCCTCTTTTTGTTTGTGTGGAAGTCTTTTTTTTTTTTTTTTTTTTTTTTT
>NW_020448952.1:788945-894909 GCF_003343035.1 Apteryx rowi
TTCAGGATCGTAAAAGCAAGGGCTGTGTAATGTAACATCTCTGATTTAACTTCTAACCACCAAACTGAGAAAGTACCTGCTTACTTAGCTCAGGCCAAACCCAGGAGCTACAGAACTACAGAAAAAGTTTTTGCAACTTAAATGTTTAAGAGTGAGGCAGTATGTCAAAAAAAACCCGCACAAAGTTATCTATCAAAGGTGCTAGCACAGCCAGTGGCTTTCTCTCTCAGGAAAACAGAAGGAATGGAAGCAACGGGGGAGGTGTTTGATTGCTTTCTGGGAAAATTATACATTGCACTGTTTTTGCAGAGAGTAACTTGCCCGAGATGCATCAGGAAGGGTATGAAAAGCACTGGAGAAGTGCATTCCTGGTTTAATTCCATATAAAATGATGTGATTGCATCAGAACTCCACCTGGAACTCCAAAAGTATCACTAGAGATGAATGAGGCTTGATATGTTTGATAATATTGCTGGTAACTCATGGAAGGTTTAGTGGAAGGAAAAACTGGCAAGTGGGAGGAAGAGAGATTTTTACTTCTCAATGAACTGTTCAAAGAAGTTATAGGTTTTGCTCTGGTCTGTCTTTGCTCAGGCACACACTATTGTCATGCCAGAATGATGGATGGCATATGACATAATCCATGTGCTTGAGACTTGAGGTTAGTATAGGTGCTGCAGAAATCTGAACCCTTCAGAAAAACTGGACATATTTCATTATCACTGTCATCAGGAGGATTTCCTGAGAGCCTTAAAAAATGCCAGTCTTTGTAGTGAAACATATTTGTCTGGTATACGCTATGTCATACTCCTGACCCTCTGTTGTCTGCCCATCTGAATACTTGTGGGCACTCAGGGATTTTGAAAGATTGAAACAAAAGTTACTAGCTAAAGTAAGGCATAGAGAAGGTCAAATTCATGTGAAACTGAACGTTATGGGAGAGATATAAAGGTGTCTGTTGATAGCACACTTAGAAACTTCTGTTATCTCTAGCTTATTTKGGGGAGGATAGGGCAGGTTTTCTTACAGAAAGATCTGATTTGTTTGAAGTATGCCATCTTTAAGGTAAGTAGCATAACATGAGTAGCATAACTTTAATGCAAATTAATAGCTGAAGTGCAGCTAACTAGTGTGTTCTTTGGTCTCTTATAAATTTGTCTTAAAGTGGCCAAATTGAAAGGATTCATACAGATATACTGGACTTTGCAAAGTTCAGGTCAAATGTAGTTTAAATACATAGCATCCTTCCATTTTGGTTTAGAAATCAACAGCTCAGTAGATGCAGTACTGCAAAAGCATATCTTTGCAAAAATCCCCTTCTGTCCAATATCCGGTTGACCTTAGAGTGTTGCTATTAAAATCTCCAAATAAATCTTCAAATAAAGTAAATGCTTTTAAGATGTGTTAACTTCCAACCTAAAGACTGGCAGCGCTGGGGCTGTGCCCACAGGAGGGGTGTGGCAGCAAAGAATACTGTGCTCTGTCTTCTCTGTGATGCTGCGGAGACTGTCTGAGTGCGGAAGAGCTCCATTTATTATGGCTGTTGGATGGGTACAGATTATTAATAAATATGACAGATATGTCAGCTAGGACCAATTGTGATAATGTATTTGAGATGTGCAAACACTCTTCAGAACTGGACTAAGAATTTAATTCATTACACACACAAAACCAGGCAGCCATAGATCAGATAGTATGGTTGGTTTGTTTCTTATCATGGGAGCCAAAAAAAGTGATGACTGAGGGAAATTGTGCTGGGTCTTAATATTTATGAGGTATGTATTAACTGCATAGGGTCATAAGCAACATTTATTTCTTAGCGTTATTTCTTTTTATGTACTTCAGTCCTTTGAAAGACAAGAGATGTGGTGATAAAAGAATGATTGTCCAATTTCAGTATTTTACAGTCTTTTACCCTGAAATTACTGGGAAAAAGCTCTGAAAAATTACAACTGAATTCAATCCATAAAACATCCATAATCGAGACATGTTTATTTTTTTAGCTATTATTTTGTAAATCTTTGGTTTTAATTGAATTTTCTGATCAAGTATATAATAATATAAAATGCATATTTTTGTATCCATTTATGAATTTTAAGAAAACTCATGATCATGCACATAACATCATAAAACATATCCTTCATTGAAAAACTTCTCAGCCTTATTTCATCTTATTCTCAGTTCTAGTATATGATTGCTTTAGAAAATATTGACCACACATAAGGTCTTGTTGCCCTTGAGTTAGTACTCATATCAAAAGATAGAGTTCTCATTTTCTTCATTTTATTTAGAGAATATGTATATTGATATGGTATTTTTATGTGGATATCTAGAATATGCATGTATGATGTGTGTACATATATTTGAATACATTATTTGCTATGTGTTGGTCAAAGAATGAACATATTCTAGGTCTTCGCTTGAATTTTCTAAGCTTAAAGTTCTTGAGGCCAGTATATCACATCTCCTGGTAAAAGGCCTGTAAAGGGTCAAAGGATAACACATCTCTTGGGAAGTTTGTTTTGTACCTTTCTCTTAAGAGGAGAAGGTGGTAGGTCATGGAGAAGAATGACACCAGAGAACGTTTACCAACTGCAAGGATGTAAAAGGTCTCTGCGTTTGTAGAAAAATCATAGCTTTACTCCAGCAGGTGCACAGAAGCAACTCTTCCTTAAGAGTCACGCTCCAGAACTGATGTGCCTTCTCTTAGAAAGTACCGGGCCAGAACATCATTCCATTATTCATGTCTCCTGAAATGTTGCATTTGACATGTGCATTCCCATGTTAGAAGGGAGATACAGCACAGAGACCAGATGCTCTATGCTCACTTCTACCTCTTTCCCCTTTAGAATGTCGCATCTTTTCAAGTGACAATAGCAAATTCTCCTTAGGACTAGAGAGAGAATGGCATGCTTCTCCTACTGTCTTTTGCAGTAATCCCATTCCATTCTTGCTCTGTGTGGTTCCTCTGATCCTACGTATGCATCAGTGGTTTGCAATCATTCATAACTACAGTGTCCAGAGTTTGATTTTATAAAAAAATTGTAAATCCCTTGTTTCTTTAATTCTGTTTTTAGTTACAACTTCAAACAGCATTTCACACAAAGAAAAATAGATCAAGTGCCAGAGAAGAGATATCTATAGAATCCAAAAAGAATTTTTTATGAAATGGAAGAAAAGGCCAATTAGTGAAAACATGATTGGGTACTGTACAGAGAACCACGTCTGAGACAATATTAGCAATGGTCTGAGAAAACAAGGAAAAACAGACAGAAGCTGGTAATGAAAAGCAGCAACCTCCCATTATTCTTGTCCACTTTCTATATTCTCCATCTAATTAAAAATTTTTAAATGGGTGAATAAGGGTGTTTAGTCTTGTTACCAATAGACAGTGTTTCATCTGAAGCAATGGACTCTCAAAAAGCTTAGTTTTTTAAAATTCTGTGGCAGAGTTTCTGTATATAAAGTAACTTAAATTTTTTCAGAGGGAAGCGATGCTGTCTGTACTTCTTTCTGAGTCACTTTAGGCTCTACAACATCTTTGGCCTGATCAGTCAGTTTAAATTGCTGAATTGATCAATGGAGCCATGCCAATGTAGTCCAGCAGAAGACTAGACCCTGGAGTTATGTGTTTTTTTTCCTGAGCGTAGAAACATTTATAAGTCAGTTTGTTATTCTGTCCAGCATGTAAATTTTGTGCATGTAAATGCTAAATTGTGGAATGTAATACAACGATCTACCTACAAGACCACTTTCTTTCCTATCTCTATGCTGAAAGCCCTGACAATATACTACTGTACATTCAATGATACCTTTAACCTGTACCATAAAGTTGCCTAATTTAAGATCTGATACTGAAAGCAGGATCTTCCTTAAACTTGAAATTGGAAGGTGATCAGCTCTCCTCCTTACATCAGTTTTTTCCACATCAGATTCTCCGGATGTGGGTCCCAGTTCCTGCTGTTTGTGATTCAGATATAGGCCCATCTCCTGCAAATTAAAGCTTTTTTTTTTTTTTTTTAATTTTCTCTCAGGTTACAAATTATTGTGTTTGTTTATGTTTCTCTAATAACTGTCACTATTTACTATTATGGAAAACTAATCTTTGAATTTAACTTGCTGTAGTGAGAACACCTGTGGAAGACCTGGTGAGGAGTCAGTGACTGGCAGAGTACATGGTAGCAGGTCCAGCGTGTGAAACTACACACTGACCAAATTCCCGTCAGGGCCTGGCACGCATATTCTGTTTTGTCAGCAATGTCTAGCTGCTTCCCAGGCAGTAGTTTCTCAAGGTTAGCACGGCTGAGATAAGGAAATAGTTCTAGTAGATTTAAGGGACTCTTACGAACAATGAGTCAAGTCCTGCCTGTGCATCCAAACCGTGCGTCCAACCTGTGCCTCCAGCAGCYTCCCATCGGCGACCCCTCCTCGTGGTTCCGGGGCTCCCTGTGCAGTTTGTAGTGCAAGTCCTTCATTAAACCTATCCTGTTTAACCCCTTATGAACCTTGAGTGTCTCTCTCCGCCGGTATCCGACTCTATCTTGCCTGCCTTGCAGTCACACTTGCTAATTTAAATTTATAGAAATGTTTTGTGGAAGACTCATCATTTATATTTTAGGAAAAAAAACAGTTCACTGTTTCTGCGTGTAACAGGTGAAAGGTCTAAAATCTGCTGAAATTAGATGTCACTCTCAGTTACTATCAATCCTCATTGCTCTCAGGCTGTCACGCTGCAGGAGACTGTAGTTAAGTTTTCTGAATTAGAGTCTTATCATATAGCAATAGATTGACATCATTGCACACTGGCATTAATGTACAATTTTTATAAAACAATAATCTTATTGCTGGAAAATACTGCTTCAATAGTTAGAGAGATAGGCTCCTGTTCTGAATTAAATTTTGATGCACAGTTTGCTTGCTTTCTTAAAGTAATTGTGGACTGTATACATAATTTTTTATTCAAAATCCATGAATGTGTTTACAAAGGGTGAATTGTCTTATCTTTCTATCCTCCTCCAGACTAAGAAGAGAGCCATGTAATTTGAAGTTCCCAAAGACAGCAATCAAGAAGCAAGCTGAATTACAGACTAAGAACTATCCTGTGGTGAGTAAACCAAGGCTTTCATATGCTGAGCTGCTTATGTGAAGTGAGGATTCGGTGGCACATCCTTTCAAGCAAAAGGAAAAGACACAGTTAATGTAATTGAATGAAACCTTAAAAATTCATCTTACAAAGATAGTATTAAAAATGAAATATTTATAACCGTTTCATTATTTTAGCAAAACTACTCCATTCTAGTGCAGACCATTTTTTCTGGTTTGATCCACATTCCTACATTCTACTGTCACTGTGTGTCTTCTAATGCTATAGTTTGTAATTGTATCATCAAACAATATCTGTAACTGATATTGCAAAGCACTTGTGCTGGCTAAGAAATCTCTTATTCCTTGACAAACTTGTATTTGAATATTGCTGCTGCAATTACTACTACATACTATTGAGTGGCACTTTAGGCATTGAGTGTGCAGGGACCTGAGTGTCTTCGCCTATTTCAGTCACATTCAGCAAAGGGATAAAGCCCCTTTGTTGCTGAAATGTAGATCAGTCCTCACCAGAGACAATAATGTGGCTGCCAGTGAGGATACTCTTTGATGCAGTCATGGCCAAACAGCTGAGGGAGGAATGCTGTTGCAGAAGGACCAAAATTCTTCCCACAGGGCTCAGTCTCTCAGTGGCAGCTGGTAATGCAAGGTGCTTCCTAAACTGAATATAGGGGTTCTAACAACGCTATTCCTTTACTCTTCCAATATGCATATTCACTAGACTTTTCTAGGAAAACAAAATTTGAGCATCTATGAGTGAGAGTGAAAACTCTTCCTCTTCTACAGAAATGTAAATGTGTAAATGAAATATAAAACCTGGATAGAGGGAAAGCTTATAATGATATCACTAGTGAAGTGATAAATAAGGATGGGTAAACTCACATGTTTAATTCATATTAGAAATGAGTAAATGTTGTATTTCCCAAATATGTTTATCTTTGATTATATAATTGCAATGGTATTGCAAAATCACCAGTCACTTCCATGTACTATATAGAAGTTTGCTTTGATATATCTTTTAAAAATATTAATCCTTGAGTAACTATCCAGTCACATATTTTGTGTTTAAACTTATTTTATTTTGTGTTTAAACTTATTTTATTACAGCTGCTTTTAATGGTGACAAACTTCTGCCATACTACCCCCTTTATAGGGAATAGAAAAACTTTTTGAGAATCCATACTGGTGAAATAATTTTCTGTTTTTACTTAACAACACAAAGAAAGCACTTTGAACAGAACGTTCTGCCACCTCTATATCTGTTCATGGATGGCTGACAATTCATTAAATAAATATGATAGCTAGATCACACTTTATCTTTTATAGCTGTGTTTTGGTTCTTGCAGGAATAAATAAAATATTTCTGCCTAACATGCTTTATAATGACAGCTCTAAAACTTAGGAGTGTGCCCTGGGTAGAGTAGGGTGCATATCTTGGGGCAGAAGTATGTTGCTTTGGATTATCCTGGGGGAGCACTGCCAGGAGGAAGCAGTGGGGGCAGGCCTGAGTGAGGCTGGAGCGGTGGTGAGCAGACTGGAGCCAGGCAGAGCCAGGGATCTGCAAAAAAGAGCTGCACAGCTGCCAGTCAGTCCCTCACCGTTGTTCCTTTCACATAGCTATCCTGGAGAGCTTGGCAGGAGTTTTCTGACAGATCCGGGGGCCGGTTGCTCCTGTTGAGTGTACTGTAGTTGTTCCCTTGACCATGGCTTCCAACTTCATCTTCATTCCTAGTTCTATTTCTACCACTCTTCCTTCCTTTCTTCCCAGTGGCTCCCTACCAAGGTGCCTGCTCTGCAGAGATACATCTCACCTCTGTCCCTTTCTGTCATTCCTCTCACCAGTCTGAGAACTGTCTATAAGCCCCTGCAGAGCATGTCTGTAGGCAGCTTAAGGGGTCTTCTTAAAACAGTGAGATTGGGGGGGGGTGCTCTTCTCCCTAGACAATTAGATAGAGTTACACAAATATATTTCTGTAGCCTGCACATAAATCTGATCCAGGGTGGTGAAAAATCACTCTGGATCAGATCTTTGTGCAGGCTAAATTTCAGTCAGTGACTCGTCTGAGTTTGTTTACTGGAATAAGGGGAAATGCATGCATCTTGAAAATTATTTGGCCTGCCTGATAACAGCTTTTATAGCTGATAAAATACTTGAAGGATCTCTTGGTAATTGCACAGAAGGAACACAAAATCCAGTGAGATTTCCCTGCTTAAATAATTCTGAAATAATGGCTTATGGGTAGCAAGAAAAATAAACCAGTATTGTGATATAGCTAGGTAGCACTTTCAGACTAGTCCACTATATGCCAGACCACTCCCAAGAGATACTATAGAAACATGGGCTGAGGAGAAGTATTGATTAAAACTAAGTTTCTTACAGTATTTATAAGGAATAGGTTTGTCTTCATATTCAAGAAAAGGAAAAAAACAAGAAAAAACCCTGGCAGACCAAATATTTTTAGTGACCAGAATGATTTTGTTTTCTGTTTAATGCAATTACACGCTATTAGTTTGGCCCTAGGTTTCCTTGGTTTTCATGGGATTTAAATCTGATATGTCTGTTCTCTTGGCAAGGCTTAATTTTAGGTCTTCAGTGAGATACTCAGGTATCTTAGTAAGACATTACCTGTGTCCACATTGCTATGCATAGGATTAGGCCCACAGAGAATTTAAAGCACAAATGAGAATGTTCTGTCAAAAAAGAGTTCAAATGAGGAGCGATACCCAGGGCAAGCTATGAATACCACACAGGATAATCCCCTTAAAAGGAGGGCCTGTTTCCATTTCCTGGTAAGCATTTTCAAGCTGTGGGTAATGATAACTGCTGGAAAATTTGTTGGCCAGGTGAAGACCTTTTCCTGATCCTCCTTGGAGAAAGACTTAAGGTTGGAGCTGCACTGGTAACTGTTTTCTAGAACACACAGAACTTGGATCTGTTCTTAATAAGAACGATACTGTTTTTTTTCCTGTAATTGTGCAAGAAAATATATTTTGTTATGTAGAACTGTTGAGTACATTAAAAAAAAAAAAGCATAGTGGGTTTTACTTCTGAATAGTGGCTGTAATGCAAGATAAAGGACTTGTGTAGAGGGCATTTTATATATGTATGTATATGTGTGTATATACTACATGTATACTATATACTCTATATATTTACTACATAAATACATTTTTACACTATATATGTGTGTGTGTGTGTRTATGTATGTATGTATATGTATGTATGTATAGATATATGTGTGCGTGTGTGAGAGAGAGAGAAGTCAGCGCATGGTGTTTAAACTCACAAAAGGTAGTGCTATTATTTCCAGTATGCGTCCCTTGGGAAGTGTCATTAAGCATTGTTGTTGACTAGTAACACCCTTTTCAATGTTTGCTCGCTTCTTCAAGCAATGGTGTGGCATTTGTTAGGGTCATTAAATTCATTCCTCTGTTTTTATTTTCTCCTCTGATGTTGTATTGTCCCATACAGACAGCTTTAAACGGATACTTTCTTGAATGCATTCATACTATCAGTTTGAAGTTTTCTTGTTTGTTTGGCAGTGATGCCTAAAATGAAAAGATCCAAGCGCTTTGTGGTTTAACATACTGCCAGCATAAAAGGTGGACATGATTGTTAGCAACAAAGAAACCTTGTAAGACGTGGATATCAAGGTTAGGGACAGTATTTTTAATTTAAAAATATGTTAGATGCTCTGGGTTTATGCACATGATGAAGCATAATCTACTAAGGTTGTTTGGGCTATTTTAACTTTTAAACTGTAATTCTGAGTGTGTATTTTGAGTGTTACTTGCATAACCTTGAACTCCTGTATTTCTGTTTCTTCAAGATTTATGCTTAGTTTACCCTGAAAATATATGTTCTGAGGAAGTTCAAAGGACTAATAGTTCATAGGACTAATACTGGATTCTTAGACAATATCATGTAAGATATAATGTCAGTATCATGTCATAGATCGTGATCTTCACTCATCTAGATTGTTGTGGAATTCGTTGTAGGGATTAACTTTTGTATTTTAATGTCACATATATTGCTGTGATTCAAGTTGTATTCTTTTATTGTTGCTAATTTAATTATGCTGAGATAGGGGGACTTTTTAGAGATATAACTGACCTACTGTGCTGCTTTTCCTCACACACAAAATATTTCCATGTGGAAATCAGAGAGTTAGGCATCTATGTATTTTTGAAAATCCCATTGGATGCTTATCTGTAACTCTTAGTTCAGAGTTACCTTTGAAAACAAGGCAACTAGATAACATGTTAAACCATACTGATTTTCATTAGGGTTTGTATGACTCCCAAATCAGATACGTGCTTTTAAAACATTTACCTTAGGAAATGAGCAGTACACTTCTGTTTTGAAAATGGTTGCTTGACTATCTTACTGAATACAAAATACATGACAAAATACTTGGGCCCTTCAGTTCTTTATAACTGCTCAGTGTATTCGAATGAAACCAAGTTCCTGCCTTTTCTTCTGACATGTTATACTCTTTCTGTTAATTCAATTCTAAGAGAACTTGGTATATCAGTACGGGGGGGGGTGGAGGTGCAATGATATATGGAAACTTGTCACATATAATTTATCTGCATGTAGTATTCACACACACAAAAATGGAAGAGGGAACATTTTCTGCAAGAAATAGGAAAAGTGATTAAAGCAAGGTGTTACCTGGAAACAAAATTCACAGCTTCTAAAATCACTACGATGTGTTAAATTAACAGATTAGATCAGATCCTGTTTAATCACTTTTAGGCTTAAAACAAACGCTTCTACTTCATGTTTAAAATTAGTAAGTCTGAGAATTTTTTTAATACTGAGTTTCATTTCAGACTGTGTTATCTTCTGAAATCTGATGTATTATTAATAGAGACAGGCAAGCCAGTAGATAGCAAGTAAAAGTAGCATTCATAGCAGGCAATTCTGCATACTTATCCTAAATGTGCTGAAATGACATCAGAGAATGTATATTAGGAATTTAATGGAACTTCCTAGTGAATTCTTAGTGACCTTGGTCTTAAGGTTCAGAAACCTCTGAGTTTGCATTTATTTTAGTTCTCAAGCATACTTAAGGATGCCTGGAGATGAAAAATCACAAACCATCTTTAAATCCTTAATATTACAAGAATATAAAGTAAAAAGAAAGATAGAATCATTTGCAGTTCAGTGTCAGTGTTTCTGATTTTAAAACACCATCATGTCAAAATCCTCTTTTTTTTTCCCCCTTCATCAATCAGAAAACACATACATTACTACTAAGACAGTTTTACTTTAACTGAGGTTTCATTTTATGCTCTGTATTAAAAAAAAATTATAATATATGCATTAACAGCCATCAGAAGTGATTCTAAGAATCGAAGATGGTGTATTAGTAAAACCTCACTGATCCCCAAGTAGCCATGCAGATTTATACAATTCTTGTCTAGATGATAAAATGAGTCCAAATCTAGGATTTTTTTTTCTATTAGATGCATAGTGAAGCCACATGATTGTTAAACATGTTTTGGTTACTAGAGGCCCACCTTGTCTTCCTTCTCCAAACAGAGAGAGAATCAGAATCTGATCTGGGGGCAGGGGAGTCTCCCTCAAACTGAGGAATTAATGACAGTACATTTCAATGTATACATCTGTAGTTTAAGGACATTGGTAGACAGAGAATGGAATTACTAGGAAGAAAAGTCAGGGAAACGTGACTGCAGACTTCAGGAGCAGTATGCCTGTTGATGTAGCTACAGGAAGTCAGGTATCTTTCAGGAATTCAAGGAAAGGCTTTCAGATTTGTTCCTTGGCAAATGCCTTCTGAATAACTTTTCATAGTCAAAACATCACTGCTGACTTACTTGCTATAACTCTCTGTTCAGTACTGGCCAATATACTCACTATTTTCAGATGTATAGTGACAGCATACACTCCCTCTCTTAGTGAAAACATTTTATTTTCTTTCAAGAAGACTTAGAACAAAGCAGGTTGAAATGTTGTTTCCTGTTTGGAAGTGGCAGAGCAATATATCAGTGTTTTGTAAGAGTATGTATCTCAAATGAAAGTAAAAGAGAATTTGAATTTTTCCAGTACTAAAATGCAACTCTTTAAGGTAGAAAATAATATGGATAATTTTATGATGTTGAAGCTTCCTGGATGAGTCTATACTGCTACTTTTAGATGTAGGGTCAAGAAGTGTTAAATCTAGGGCCAGAATTGAGGCTAGGCCAGCCAAGGTTAGATAAGGTTAGATCATGCTCAGATAATTCTTGGTTGCTTTTAAATGAACCTTTAATTCAAGGCAAGGTGCTCACAGAAGGAGTGAATTAAGGAGGAGGTGGTGTAAAACCAGCGCAGGGCAGTGGCTGTGCTATGGACGTACTTCAGAGTAAGCCCTGGATTCAAAAGGGGCTGCCAGGCTAAGGTAAGGGCAGGTGCTGGCAAAATTACCTGTCAACACTTAGGTCTGTGACTTCAAGGGCTGGGTAGAATACAGTAAAATCAGTAAGAGGTTCAGGCCAACAGCAGATGAGCTAGAGTGCAGAAAGTGCCAGTAAAGGCCACTTTTTGTGACTAGAAAGAGTGTCTGGGGTAGATATTAGATTTGAGCATTGGACTGCAAATACAAATGAGCTAGCGTAAGGTCTCAACTCAGAAGGGACTATTACACTCATCTAATATCTAAGACCTGAGGCTGGCATGTGCCACCTGACAAACTTCTAGGTTTGGGATGAGAAAGGATCACTAAACTAGGAATAAGAATTGGTTTAGAATGGTGGTTGGTGTTAAGGTTCAAGCTAGCAGGGTCATCAAGCTAGAGAAAAGTGTGTATTCCAATGGCCTGCCTGTGCTTAGTATTGACAATGAAGGGTCACTGGCTGCTGGTGGGACTGAGGGCTACAAGGATGGCTTGTATGGGGCAAAGGAAGACATGGTCAGAATGGGCCCCTTGTCCAGCTTTGTCACTGGAGCTGGCAACAGTACTAGCTTTAGACTTTAAGGAGGCAAGTTATAGGTATGGAATATGGAGAGGGTCAGAAGCCATGACCTTTCTTTTGCAGTAGCTTGTAAATACGATGAATAAGTATCTTGCATAGAGTTGTATGTTCTTTATAAAATGAAGATGTGACTGCTAACAGCTACACACATTTACCTCCACATAACAGCTATTTTCACAGTTACAGAAATCAGACATGTACAACTGTAATTCCACACAAATATTTCAGCCCTTATTTTAATCAGTAGGTTTTCAAAATGAAAATAATATATCATATAAAGCTGCCCCCTTGGTATGCAGTATATATGCCATGGGTTTTGTTAGAAAAGGAGTTTGTAAAAATAAAGAAAATTGGAAGAAATGAGGAAGAGAGAGAAAGCAGAGATGACTGGGTTTACTCCTTTCTGATTTGAAACTGTGTGCTCTTTTAAGGTCCAATTTAGTAAATCGCTTTAGTATTTAGTTAACCTTAATCACAGTAATAGTCCCTTTGATTTCAGTGTATTTACATGAGTAAAGTTAAGCATGTGCAAGAATGTGCAGGAGTGAAATACACAAAGGTAGGCATGATGCGAATACATTTATGTTCTGTGTCGTTACATCCCAATACTTCATATAGTCCAAATCCAAATGAAATAACACATAGGAACAGCATGTCAGTGACAACCATCTCTAATTCTCAGTTTCCCGCTAGGATTTAAATTAGAATCTGTTTTGCAGATAGCTGGTCTGCATTCRTAAGGCAAGTCCAGTCTTGCTGTAATTGCACTGGCTCTTTCCTAAACCATCTGTCTCTCTAGTTGTGCTTATTTTAGGGAATAAAGCTTATGCTGGAGAGGAAGTAATCTCAAATCTTATGAAATGTGCCCAGTATCTGTAGGCATCTAGGACACAGACAAATGAATTATGAAGAATAAAGACAAGAACAGTAGGAGGAAAAGTGTAGTATTTACATTGGGCAAGATCTTTGAAAGTCTGTCACCTATTTAGTATGTCACCTGCTACAGGTGACCCTGTTGAGCAGGGGGCTGGACGAGATGACCTCCAGAGATTCCTTCCAACCTTAACCATTCTGTGATTCTGTGAGTTTTTCTCCGACTTAGCAGGGAAGAAGAACCCACATATAAAGGTCAGATAGGAGTCATGGTGCTCTCATGCCAGGAGCAACACCTCAGTGTGCATCTGCAGGTCACTTTATAAATATTCAAATCTCTGTTGACAGGACTTAAATCCCACCCTTCCCCAGGCCCTAAGTGTTTCCATCCTCTTAGAATGGATAACCTGAACTTTGTCCCAAAGAAAGCAAGCAGGGCTTTCCTCTCTTGTAATGATCATTGTGATAGTTTAGTAATTAACTGTGATGTGGGAGGCCCAGGTTCATTTGTCTCTTTTGACTGACGATGTTCAATGTCTTCCTGGCATGTCATTTTAGAGGGTGCCCTGACAGTCATGATGAGATGGAGAGAAAGGGGCAGGGGACAGAATGAGTGCCACTCTCTGCTCATCCTTTTGAACTTGTTCTGCAAGATTTAGCTGATTTAATTCAGGATTAGCTGCCCTGAAAAGAGAGAATGAGACTGAGTGATATGAAATTCAGTAGATACCAGCAAAAAATTCTACGCTTAGGAAAGAGAAATTAACTACAGTAGTACAGCTGGGACAGCAACTGAGAGGCTGCAGTACTAGAAGGCAGCAATGCTGCAGAGAGGATCAGGAAGCTGGAATGGATCACAAAACTAATTAAAACAAAATATGACACGGCAACAATGACAACACCAAGTTAAGTAAGACCATTTGTTTGACTGGAGGCCTGAGCAGTAATTATTCCCCTCAGCTCAGCAGTGCTTGCATCCTGTCTGAAGTACTGTGTTTGTGCATGCCAAAGTTTTAGATAAATACAGACAAATTAGTGAAAAAAAACCACCCAAACCAAGAAGATGAAAAAGTGTTTTCAAAAACATGGCTTAGGAAGAAAAATTGTCAGAATTTCATTTCTTCAGCATAGAAAAGATAAGTCTTCAGGCAAGGTGGATATAGCAGTCTTCCAGTGTGTTAGTGGGTGTTTAAATGAAAATAGTGATTACTTGTTTTACAAACCTAGTAGTGGTAGAACAAAAAAATAAAGGCCCAGTGTTCAGGGAAGGGAAAAAATTGTTTCTAACCCTGGAAATGTATAGAAATGCTACGTAATCCTTTCATTATCCTTTGGAACAGGGATTTCAAAGTGAATTCAAGCTAGGCATATATGTTAAAAGCCTGCTGAGCAATGCTACTGAAACTGTATTATGTTTAAGTATTCAGATCTTTGGGGAACTGTACAGTGAAAAACTGATGTTTCTTTGTAGTATGAGTATCTTCAGTGTTAAGTGAAACTTGAGTAGAGATTTCAGGATAATTTGGGAACTAGGCTCCCAGTTTTCACCTAAATATCTCTGCAGATGCTTAAATCTTTTCTTGAGCTCCTCCTAAGTCTTTTGAAGTATTTTCCTCTGTGTTGTACAGTATATCATATACTTAGATAATTTACTATGAAGTTCTGAAGACTGCACCAAAGAAAATAAAATCTAAATAATTATAGCAACAGCAACACCAATAAGGACACTGGGATCCCATAGCATTCTTGAATACTTCTCCTTGTGGTTTTATTCCTAATATTGTGAAATCAAAGAGAGTTCAGTTTTCAGCTTCATAGGGAGGTAAAACAAAGCCTCTGATCCTCTACCTTGGCTATTTTAGATATCTTAATCTCAATAATTCCTGCAGCCACAGTTATATTTATTAAAAAACAACATTTTTGTGTTGTAGTTTCTGGGTTATTTCATGTTTATTTGGCAGGGGGAGAGAGAGAGAGAATAAATAAATACTTCCCTCACATAAATTCCTCCTTTTAATTTTTAAAATCCCGTGACTCAGCTAACTAGAAATAATGTGAATAGAGTTGCAGCACCAGCTTGTTTTTTAACTGGAAAACAAAGCATGCTGGTTATTGAATAACTAATGAAAAAAAGAGGATTTAAAAACTTCCAGCATCTAAAAATGCTTAAGATTTAGCCTTAAGTTTTAGGTTACTTGTCAATGTTTTCTGGGTGTGCATATGCTGAGAAAATGAAATTCTATCCTTGATAGTGTGGATTTTGGGGCTAACATGTATCTGTTGGATAATCTGCATTAATCTGTATTTATGATAGACAGGTTACCCAGACATAGTCATGTAACTCCTTTCTCATGACAAAGTTTCCTATTCTTGACATAAAAATTATATCCTAAATCCTCTCATCCCTAGATTTTCCTTCCTGTTTCATTTGGAAGCTTTTCTTCTGCCAGTACGGGAAGGACCTGTACTGATGCCTATTTCCTTCTCCTGTGAAATACTGCACCACAACTGGACTAGTCAGAAAAATGATGCCCAGGTTAATTAAACCCACTAAACAGCAAAATGTGTATCCGTCACATGGCATTTTTCTTTAATATGGAGCATTTCATTTTGTGGGACTAACATTGTGTAATCTCTTATATAGTACTTCTTTATAGTTAGATGTGATTTTTTGAATRTATCTTAAAGGAATGCTTATATATGCTACTCTGAGTAAAAAAAAATAATAATAATAAAAAAATAATTGCCCTAAACAGGAAATACTCCCACTGAAAGATTTTTTTAGGAGAGTTTTTCTGAATCATATTGAACCTATCATTTTCTTAGGATAAAAGCACATTAAAAAGTACAGATTTTTATTATCTTCATTATCTATATTCAAAATGATTTGAGGCCTATCAGGAATTTGTGGCTCAGGGAGGTATGTACTTGTTACCTTTGAATCATCAATATGATTCAAGATATGTCAGATATGTCATAGGTTGGTAGCATGCTAACATTTCTCTGACTGCTGTTTAGATGCCTTGATTAAGTGAACTGGTGGTCTAATTCTAACTCTTGTTAGCAAGTTTTCACTCATGATTTAGTGCTGCAAGATGTGGAGAACTAGCCGATTTATGCAAGAAGAGCCCTGTAGTAYTACGGGTGTCTTAAGCAGAGCATTGGCCTTGTGCTGGACCTCTGTACAGGAGTGAATGTCATACTGAATGAACATTAAAACCACAAAAAAGAACCTTTTTAATCTTAGAAAGTCTTTAATCAGATCACTAAATCTTAATTCATTACTACTTCATCTGTAAGAAAAATTAGGCTTTAGAGGTTAGGGAACTTCTCCAGAAGATAAGGAGTTGGTGGGTTAACAGATATTTAATAATATATGTATTGAAAAAYCTTCTGGTTCAAAGAGCTGAAAAAATTATAGCACGCATCTGGTGCTATACAATTCAGGAAAGTCAGTCTTTGAGATTTTGTTGGTATATATCAATTGTTTGAATATTTCCTCTTTAGTTTGTACATCTAATGTTGTTATTAGCAAATAAATTTTGTTACCCCTCTTGGAAGTGTTGATACAATGTGTAATGTTTGGAAGAGAAGCCATGTCTGTGTGATCAAGCAGGGGAGAGCAGGAGGTGATCAGTGGCATGTCAAATGGAGAGGTAGTAGCAAGCCTTATTTATGCCTGTTTACAGCAGCCAGGCCAAAAGGACACTATTATAATGCTCCATATGCAAAACGGTCCTTTCTAGCCCGCCCTTTGGGTTTTCTTATCTTCTGGATTGCCTGTGCCTTGAAGGAAGGCTTCTGCCAGTCTGTTTGCCTGTGGCTGTGCCGATTCAGGGCACCTATTAACAGTCATTTGCAACTCATTAGGATGAATCATCATGGCAGTAACTGGCAGCCAAGCAGAGGTGGAGAGCCTGAAAGGTGAAGTTAGCATTTTCTTAAGTTCACTTGATTTTACGTAGCAGGCTACATGCAAATAACATAAGTCTTTCAAGGGGTATTACCTGTATAGCCGTTGCCGCTTTGTGACCCTCATTCGTTCTGTAGTAGCCCTGCCCCTAGCCAGTGACCTCTCCTCACATGTCTGGTGGATACAGAGTTAGTGTTCCTCACTATTAGCCCTCCAGGGCGTCAGAAGCCTGCAGGGAATGAGGTTGAGAAAGTCACAGCTCCATTTCTCACTAGCTTAATGAGGTTAGTGATAGACTTTGAAAGAGATCACTCGATTGATTTCTTGGCAAGCAGCCACTGCAAAATTCCTCATTAGAATGTCTCTTTCAATCTCTCCTAAATTCTGGTGATCAAACAGCCAAAGCCTGTTCAGGACTGAAAAGGAAAGAGATTTTTCTTTTTGGGTTTGTTTAGGAGAGATCAATACCAGCTGTTTAAAAAAGGGTTGGAATACGTACTTGATGTATATCTACATACTGGTAGTTCTTATTATTTAGGTCCATGATATTTTGTTGCTGCATGTACAGTACAACAAACTTTAAGAAGTAAAATGAGGAATTTAGTATAGTCACAAAGGATGGGATAAAATAAGACCCAAAGAAAATCTTTACTGGTACTGGTGAATCAGATCTTTCTCTCTTTCTTGCCTGTCCTTCTCTCTCTCCTTCTTAAATAAAAAAAAWATATACCTTTATATTATAATAAATAAAATGATATGGGCAATTTTAGTTCTTTGCATTCTCCTAAATATTTCATATCACCATAGCACTGAAATTTAAGAGATTAAAATGCTACCTGTGCTGTAAGAGGTCATCTATTAGCCAATTAAGAGCAGATGAATATATCTCAACCTATCAGTTTTTTAAAAGTTTGCACAATGCGTGCAAATGTTACTTTAGCTCTCGCTGCTTGCTTGTGAGCAGTTTGTGGACGTTGTGAGTGATTTGGTCATCTCGTTCGTATCGACTGATCCTCCGTGTGGGAATGCATAACTGTTAGCACCCGGTTTTTAATGTGAATGCTCACAAAAATAGTGTAAGCGCTTTGTCATAGACACTTCCTTTTCCACTGTGTTTGTCCACCATATAGTGAAAGAGAATCCTGAAGTAACTTAATCCTAGCAAACTTTTTCAAATGCTGAAGGAGCTTTTTTCACATAGCATAAAATTAAATTGTAACTGTCCTTGCCCACAGGCTGTGTGGCTATTCCCCCCCCCCCCAAAAAAAAAGTCACACAAGGAAAATTCAGTAAGTATGTCCCTGTCATATACCCTTAGGTAAGGGTACCTACCTTACTTATCTACCTCTGCTGTCCATTGTTAAAGACAAAATGTACAACTACAGTTCCACCCGCTGTCTTCATGAATATTCATTAAAAGAGCAGGAATATTAATGGAGAGTAAACATAAAAAAGAGTGCAACCTGAACAGTGTAAAAATCAAAACACACGGGTGTCGTTTCAGTACCATCACCACAAATACCATGGAAACTTTCTTGTTGTATTTTTCTTTAAATATTTCTACTTTCTTTAAACAACTCTTTTCATCATTGTTTCCTTTTCTCAATTAAAATTGTTGTGTTTTCTAAAGGCAGATTTTTTAGGAGATGCAGAGCATTTGGCTKGAAGAGCATTTGGGGTGTAGGGAGGGAAGAATTGAACGGTGCATGTACTGACCTTTTAGAATACCTTGCCACTACAAGCAATTCCCAGTGAAATAAAGACATTTAAGTAGGATGATTTTTTGATTCTCTTGCTGGTTCTTTCTCAGAAGTTATCATTTAACTATCTGTTTGATTCCATATAAAGAGTAGCACGAAATATCAAAACAAGAATGTCACCATGTGTATCTCTAAAGAGCACATAGCAGAAGAAAGGCAGATGTATCTTGTATTAAAAGAAACAGATTGCATGCTATTCTTCTGGTGTATCTTTCTAAACCTGTCACATTTATAGCTATTGATTCACCCAAATGACAGTAAAATTTCTCAGTTGCTCTGTAACACCTCTCTAGAAAGCAGTTGTTTGGGTCAGAAATAATTGTTTTCTGACTTRTGACTCATGGGTTAGACCAACTGGCTCTTCAAATACCATTGTTTAAATACCCAGTAGGGAAACAAGAATCACTCTATTAGGTAAGCATACCTTGATGGAAAGATGCTTTTTTGTTGTTGTTGTTGTTCTCTTCCTTGGGTTCCTCACTGTTCTCTTATGCCTATCTAAAATTATGATAAAATATGGCAGTTACTATCAGTATATAAAGGTCAGGCAAATGGTGTCACACATCATCTTTAATCTGTGTTTTTGCGAATATGTAATATATTTAAACTCTATTTGAAACTGATCTTGTAATAATGTACAATAAAACATTACTTAGAGGTTCTCTGCTTTGTTTCCCTTTCCTTAATTATCAAGTTTTTCTTTTCTAGAAATCCATTGTTCTCATGTAAGCTTTTAATTCTTGTAAGGCCTTTTTGGAGTCCCAGGTATATGTTACCTCTTTACTTCTTTTTAAACAGAAATAAGGGTTCAAATAGAGAAGCAAGCTCATATGGCCATGTATCCAGTGCATTCCACAACCTGGCTTAATTTCCAACATCTTAGAAGAATCATTTCTAATGCAAGCAAGAATTCATTCTTTACTGAAACTCTTAAAAGGATCAAGATTGTTAAGCAAGGATGAATTTTGTCTGCTGAATGTCTACCCCAGTTGAAGATGTCTGATACATTGCTCTTCTCAAGGGATACAGTATTTCGAAGTTTTATAGCAATTTTACACGGTCTTTATATACGTGTTTGTGTAGATATGCTGTTATTTTTAAGCTAATACTGTATCCAAAGTGTAGTAYAGCATATGCATTCACACAAGTTACAGTGAAGCAAACATCGTGTGATTAAAGATTGGATTTATGTGGGTTGGGGTGACTTAGGAATGTAGTCATCATTACCAAGCTTCCAGTAGCATCCAGCTGTTCTCCTTACAACTGTGCTGTTCTTCAGTTTTCTAATGCATAACTATCACTACTAATTTTTTTATAATGAAGTATAATAATTTTTTTTGAAATGAAGTACTGCCTATTTACCACAGCTAGACTATTCTAGATGCAGTACAAATACACWTTAAGTAAAAGTTCTAAAAACACAGATTTTTTTTTTTAGAATTTCATATTATTACAGTAGTGGTCCAAAGTCAGTCAAAATTAAGGCCAAGGCAACACTCCTACTGAATTTGCAGCTCAGTCTTTGATCCAAACCATGCCCAACAAAAATATTCCTCACATAATGTCTTTTCTGTTTCCTTTGCAATTTTGTTTGTGTCCTGTTTGAATTAAGCCATTTTAATCAGAATAGATATTAATGAGGAAAATTAATTTTTAAAATTCTTTATTATTTTGTGAGGGTCTGAAGTTTAAAGTGCTGGTATTAATCTCACTTGGAGAGGAAATATTACGATATGATATTCTGGATATGTGTTCGTGTCAGAAGGACAGAATTCTACTGATGTGACAAAGAATTTAGCAAATTCTACACGACCGCACAAACTCTACTTTCTTTGGAAAGGTGCATGTTCTTGCGCTGGGTTGTGCATATTCTCTGCAAGATAGGAATGCTCTAGGTTAATGCTCGCCACTCTTCTGTGCTGCAGGTCCTCCTTTGGTGCAGCTGTTTACAGGCAAGTAAAGCAACTGAACACAGCATTACACTTGTGGTAGAAGTTCCTTCTTTTAAGCCATAGTGAGATGTGAGAAGATCAAGGGCTAAATAAGAGTGATGCATTTCATAATTTCTGCTTGTGGTTGTTGTTGATTTCTGCAATGGCATACTCATTGACTGAACTGTTTCAAAGCTTTTTATTCTGAGATACTTTTTTTTTTTTTAATTTAAACTCAGGGGAAGAAACAAGCTAAGGAAATTCACATTTCACATGAAAACTCTAGTCATCATTTTATATCTGAATCATGTTTCATAACACAAAGCTTAAAAGTGTAGCCCTGAGATAAGATGGTTCACCAGTAGCCAGTCTCAGTAGAGTTACTGCTGTTCCTAATGGAGCTGATTTTGATTTACAAAAAAAGGCTCAAATGATTTTGACTGGCATTTCCAATCTGTCAATGTATAACAAGTTGAAGTGGAGCATCATCCCCAAGTCACCTAACTTAAAAAAAAAAAAAAAAAAAGCATCAGCAACAAAAAACAACACTCTCTCCTCCCCTTCATTATTCAGTAGCTCAGTGAAGCTCAGTGGACAGGTATCAGGGTAGATGGTTGAGGGCTAAAGGGACCTTGAGCTCTGAGAAAGACTGCACTGAGCTCTAGCAATTTAAACAGCCTACTGAATTATTATCAAGGCTAAACCCTCAGTAATATGAACTAGTTAAACTGTTTGCATTTGCTTAACACTAATTCTGCAAGAACATTAGCTGTGCATTTGTACATCATTGCTTTTATGCCCCATTTGCCAAGCTGGGCCAGCAGGTATTGCTTACAGGTTCCCTAACTCTTGCAGTTCTGGAAATAGTTTTCTGCATGATGCCTTTCAATAAGAAAGTTTTTCTAAGGATAGCATTGATATAGTTCTGAGTGTGAGCTTGGGTGTAAAAATGAATCTAATGACACCTTTACTCAGTATCATACTTTTTTATTCCTATTTGCCTAGTGCAAATCAACTCAAAGAAGTCTATGGGAGGCATGAATTTGGACCTGTATAGTAAAGAAAGTCTTGCAAAATATTCCCCCCCCCCCAGGCAAGCCTCTTTTAGATGGTCTCTTTTTAATGAATGGAACTCACTAGAAATGCTTTGATCACTTATGTTATTGTTTAGTTTCACAACCCACTTAACTGCATTTCAATTTATAGTAAATTGAAATGTTTGCTTAAGGGTTGGTATTAGAACTGCTTATATCTTCTATTACATTTGTTTATTGTTCTTAGACTTTTGATTCATATATTTTTATCCTTACACAACCTCCTTCTGTTTCAATACTTAGTAGAGTAACACAGAAATTAAAGTTAAGAAGCAGCACATTTTTGAACAAGATATTCCTCTCATATCAGTTTCTGTGTTCAGTAACAAATTTTAGACAATTTGTTCCACAACCAAAGTGATTTTCTTCATGTCATTCAGAGTTTGTAAATGACTACAAACAAAACTGTAAGACTGCCTACCTGCTGGGCATTGTCATCCTGGTGGTCTTAAAGCAACTCCTCAATATACTCTACAGAAGCAAAACTAGTGTATTGCCATTCATTTTAACTGTATAATATAGTAAAGGATTCTGTCATATCAAAGAGATTTTTAATTGCATGATTCTAGACAGCCTTTTTTTGATTTTCACAGTCTCACACAAAAAAAACACAAGCTCCAAATGTTTAAAATTAAATCATTCAGCAGAGCTTTATTTGCTATTGCTTGGGGATTGTTTTCAAACTGAGAAATAACATTCACTAGAAGACTGAAGATTATGAGCCATATGCTTGTCTGTTTATAGAGGGCAAAGGAAAACAGAACAGCTTTTACTCTACAGAGGAGAGTAGAGGATTGCTACTTGAGGGAAAAAGCAGCTACTTTCCCCAATATCTGATTGCCTCTTCTACATGCAGGTTGCATGCATGAACTCTCCTGTAAGCAGAACATTCATTTCTCAGGAATATGGCAGAATTCCCAGTGTAGTCACACAGTAAATACCTGCTGCTCTGACTTTCTATCTGCTTCAGAAAGGACAGGGCATATACATTGGATTGATATGTTTTGATAATGACAGTGTAAGAATGAGGATCTAGGGTCTGGTTGCTTGAAGAAACTCCGTATGTAGACTGCCCTTTACAAGAATTTTCATGTATCGGTAACACTTTTATTCTAAAGTAAAAATCCTCTCTGAGAGTACGATTTGAGACTCCTCTGTTTTAGAAGAAGTCTCTAGAGGAAGGTAGAAATAGCTTGATTCTTCAGCACAGAATGTAAAGAGGTGTTCTAGGTCACTTTTCTCAGGCAATTTAAGGCAGTATAGAATAGCTGTTTTCTAGACAGATACTAGCAGACCAGAAGAATTTTGATTTACAGAAATCCTCAAACGATCAGTTCTGTTATGATAACATATATACGGTCTCTTCTCCAGAAAAAAATGAAGTTTATGTTGCTCAGAGGGCATAATATATGGCTCTGAAGAATCTGAGGGATCCCAGGACAAATTATTCTCCAGCAAAGGGACCCCTTGCCCTACTTTTCCAAATTGCTGAAGGGCTGCGTCTGTCAGCAGGTAATGTGGCTGCCACCTCAACAGCTAACTATAAACCCCTTTTTGAAGGGTTTAAGAGCCACACTGAAAGGCAATTAACGCTGCAGAGCTCTGTCATATTTATCATCACACTTCAGAGCCAGGAAAAGCAAAAGAAGAACTGGGAAAAAGAGAACTTTAAATGTCACACAGCAGGTCAGCACAGTCCTCCCCTGGCGTAGCCACCATTTGATGGCAGGAGATTCTGACGGGGGGCCCAGCATAATTCGGAGAAGTCACTAGCAGCTCAATTTGGTAGCACTGAGTGCTGTACTTCATAGCATATAATGCCTGTTACTTCTAATAAGAGTAAATGTACTTGAATTAGAAGATCTGTTTATAGTCTTATCTATAGATGTATAAATATCTTAGATGCATTCAGGGCTAGAAAGCTGGCTGAGTATATACACTTTGTATTAATTGTTTATGTTTTAGGAATGTAGACCATTTCAGTAACAACTGAACTAAGTGTAAACTCAGCTCTTCCTTCCCTCCAAGTTGTAAGTTTTGGGAACATAAGCCATTTTTAAATTCTGTTTTGCTTACAAAAGAAGATACTGTTCCATGGCTTATGCCCCTCACTTCTATCCCAGTACACCTGAGTAGGGAAGATGTGCAAGTGGTTCCTTAATGATATTTTGAAGACTGTATTCATTTTTCTTAGCTGTATTAATCATCTGCCACCTGCTAATATGTGATAGGTTGATACTAAATGAATCTTCGTATCTCCTCTTAGTAGTATATGCTAGACAATTCAATTTTGGTTTTGTCAGTCTCTTGCATAACCTAATCCATTTGTTCTACTATTTTGAAGTACCTATTTTTTCTGTGACTTTCAAGAGCAAAAGATAGGTCTTTCCATGCTTCACTGAACAGCTTTTAGGTTTCTCTTCTTATTTTTGATGGACAATTACTATATTTTATTGATATGTGCCTTATGTCTGTTAAGTACACAACATATACAGAGCTGGAATACTTTGWCTTCTACAACAGAAAGTTTAATTTTAAAGGGTATTTTTCCATTTCATTTTTTGAAGTGGATTTTTTTAATATAAGTACATTTTTTATATTCCTTACATTCTTAGTGACAAATGAAGCAAGTGGATGGCCTTGCATAATTTTTATTCAGTAGAGAAATGGAAACAGTCTCTAGCAAGTTCTTAAATTGCGGTTTTCTGGCTGAACATGATGCAAGAAAAAAGCATCACGATAACTAGTGTATCTTGCTGTGGTGTTAAATTATATTTTGATTCTGATCAATACATCTAAATACTGGCGTTGTTAACAGCTTTCATACTCAACAGAGCTAGTCATCCTACCGTCTGTAACTGAGTGTATACTGCAGTCCTGACTATGAATGACTGTGCCAAAATCTCATTAAAGGAATGCTGACTGTGCAGCACAACTGCTGGAATTTCTTTTTCAAGCAGAGAGGAGGATGGAGTTTCTGTTTTCTTCTGTAAAACTGAAACGAACTTGTGAAGGGATCCCCTTTCTTTAGGCATTATGCTGCAGACCATAGCATTTCAACTATTTTCTTCATATCCTACTGTAAGTCATCACAGTTTTGTTCTATAAAAAGTCCTTTCCCCCACGCTTTTAAATGACTGAGTGCAAAATCTATCCCTTCTCTTTTTCTTTATATTCATCTCCGCACTTTCATGTTTTTTGTACACAGTATGTATGTTTTCCCTTTCAAAATCGGAGTCTTAATGATTCTAATTTATACACAATTACAAGCCATAGAAATAAAGACATTTCCATGGTTTAAGCAGAAGTCAATGTCAGTGTAGATTATTCCCTCTTCAGGAGTCTTCTCTCTTTGCGCTCATCTTCTTTAACAAGATAAAGAAAAGCAATATATTCCCCTTTGTGTCAATCACCAGTTTTCTATTCTTGAAATAAATGACTCTTGTTTACCTTAGATTCATTTCCTCCTCTTTCTGGCTTGCCTTTTCTCTTGTTTGTTCTGAAGCCTAAAAAAATAAATAAATGAAACAATGGGAAGTGAAGATAGGGTGAACTACTATAACTCTGTGATGATTCCTAATTGCAATTTTCATTGTGCTAATAGTAATTATTCATGCCAAATTACATGGTACATAGATAACTTTATCCTCACTATTAATATGTTGAGCTTTCTGTTTTACAAGTCATTCTGAACAATTAACTATTCTTATTTTGGGTAAAATGAAATTTAGAAAAATAATTAATTCTAGTGTGCTACTCTGCAGATAATTAATTCCACTGAAACAACATCACTAGCTAGAAGGCTTTTCATGGACTTAAAGGCAAAATTAATATGTAATCGCTATTAAACTATCAAGTAGACAAATTGCCATAGAGCTACTATTCTTTTTTTTAAATGGAAACAAGCATACATCTGTTCAGGAAATGGTTGCTAGTCATTTTAACACTAAAAGGCACTCTAATGTGGTGAGGAAAACGCACTGATTTTGGTAAAATCAGTAACCATGATGAGTCAATCATATGTAACAAACGTTTCCTCTTGCAATGTTGAATAGCATAGATATTTCTATTCTGTATCATAACAACGGTTTAAAACAATACGTTAGGACTGATGCTTTCTCTCTGTCTGAAATAACAAAACCAATCAATTAATACACAGTCTAGCAAGCTGTGTTCCTCCCTGGCTGGTATAAATGCTACAGTGTACCTCCCCTAATGAACATTTAGTTAGTTACTTAGTTGCACAGAAATAATACAAAGGTTCTTGTCAGAGGTGTTATCTGGATGCACTTCACTCATAAAGATAATACACAATGAAACTCTTCTCTGATTATGAAATCATTTTTTCCGTATTACTGTGTTCTCTCAAAAGACCACTTCCATGGCAAGTTGTATAAATGTGCTTTGCTGAATGCTCTTGGAGAGAATAGACCTGTTTTGGACATGGGGAAGTTTGTGAAGAGAGCTGTGTTATCAGCACTCTCACTTTGAGAGCAGGAAGACCCATCCTGGCCAAGAAGCTTCCCAGTAGGGTGGAGAGGAGTCTTTCATCCTAGCCCCAAGTGTTTAGTACTTATTTATCTGTCTCAAAGAATGGCAGGTAATATTCAGTACAAATATCAGGGGACAGCTATAGATGGGTCTAGCTTTCCAAACTTCTCAACATTGGCTTCATACTGTTGGTGCTGAAGTTACTAGGAAACTATCCTGCAATTTTCTTTGGGGTAGAACTAAGCTGCTTTTGAAAACTAGAGGCAAAAGCATCAAAATGGCATGTGTGTCTTAGTGGATAATAAGTGTGAAGCAGCTGTTAATAGAACTGTACTTCACTTGTAAACTCTTTGATGGGAGGGGACTAACTGAATATGGTGCTAACATAGGTGGGTCCTGCAGGGTTGACTGCAATTGTAATCATGTGGAGACCTAAAAGTTATTCAGTCCCACTGATAAGTCTGTTGGGCATCAGACTAGCCTGGCCCTATATGCAATATAAATAAGAAAACATCAGATAATAGTACTGTTCATCATAGCCTTCTCTTTTGTCTGCCCCTTTTTATTTTCTTTTTTTTCTGGACCTTTTGTTCCCCACCCCCGCCATCTTGTTTGTTTTGTATACTAGTCAATTAGTACACTGAATATTAAAGCTACAGACTGAAACAAATAAAAAATGTCCATGCTCTTTTTGTTGGCTTGGCATCAGTAGCCCACTAAAGAATGCTATTCTGACAAGTCCGCTGGCATCAGCTGATGAAGCTTGTGCGCACCAGTGCTTTGACATGCTAGATTGCTGTATGTAAGGTGAAGAGTTTTTGATTTTCGAAGCCAGAAAGAGTCGCAGCAATTTCAACTTCAGTCAAAAGAAGGAAAAACCTCTATCTTGGAGAAATAGAAAAGCAAAAGATCAACGAGAAAAGGCAGGGTCTCCTGCTTAAGAGAAGTTGATTCTAGAAAATTGCAAGCACTTTCAGCACCAAGTGAGTATTATGGAAATTGTGGTAAGTCTTCACATCATCTGATTAGACACTTGAAATTTTTCAGATCACAGTGAACAAACTGAAAAGAGAATAAATTAAAATGGTTTGATTGTTTTTTAATGAAAGTAGCATGCTTACATCAAAGTAAAAACTAAAAATGCAATTAAAAAGCTAAACCATACATTAAAAAATTCTGACTAACTGAAAAAATATACAGAAGAAAGCTATGTAAATAGTCTGATTATTCATCCATGCTTGTGTGCTCAAAAGTCCCTATTCTGGTTCAGTAAAGACTTGTGAATATTTCTGGGCAGCAAGAAGTAGCATTCATGAGTTCACTGTCCCTGCAGTGTGAGACATTTAGTGAACCTACTTTTCTTGTCTTCTGTTGTCAAACTTACTATGAACCAATCAGCAAAGTTGAAACTAATTTTTTTTGCACATGTTAGTATGGGTTTTTCAGTCAGTTGTTATACTGGAAAATATATGACCTTTTCCAGCTTTGAACTTGAAATGCATTAGTGGAGAGCCATGCAGAAAACGTTTACAAATATCTAGCCAGGGCAAAAACATTCACATCCAGCTTTGACAAAATTCAATCAAATCTTTGCTTGTTCACAAACACAGATTAAACTTCATCCAGGGTTGTTTGAGTGCGTGTATTTTATGTTCCAGGTAAAATGCCTCCCATCCATTTTGGATGGCCATTAGTGTTTCCTCAGGTTTTGTATGAATGATCACATTTTATGAAAGTTTTTTTAAAATAATAAATGATTAGGCTGGTATGTTTTCAGCAGGTATATTGCACTTTTGGCCTACACATATACATGTTGCAAGCTCAAAACGGAAGGAAAGTTTTGGAAACAATAAAAATGCAAAATGCTTAGTTAAACATGGAAGTATTATTAAATCAGATGCCCATGATGTTTGTATAGTGCTAATCGAGAGAAAATCTTGATCAATGCTTTATACATTTGCACATGGTTATCATTGCTATGGATTCTTAAACTACTCAGTACAGCTTTTATTGTTTATTTCATCTCATCTAAGGTTCCTCCCCTCAGCATGTTAGGGTTGATCATTATGTAGTGTATTGCATGGGAAAAACAAGGCATGCTAAGAAGGAACAAACATAATACAAAGAAAGAAGCCTAAAGGTTTTGAAAAATTGTTTTAATCAAATGATTTTTCATTTTTGCAATAAGAAAGAACAATAATTAGAAAGAAATGCTTTGCTTATGTTTGCATTTGAAGATCAGAATAATCAGCAGTAATTAAATGTTGGGTCATATATTTGATAGTTAGAAAAAATAAACAAGATAAAGGGCATAGAATTGTCTGTTTTTGAAATAGGGTATTGCAGACAACTGATGCCGAGACCAGATAGACCCACTTATATTAGTTTCTTTTCTTCCTTTCTGTTAGGGTAGTTATTTCTGTGCTGGTTTTATAAGAATATTCTGGAATCCTGCGAAAACAGTTCAGACAAAGAGCTATTTGTGAATACATGTTGTGTATTGCAAAAAACTGTCTTGAGAATTAGAGCATTTATCATCTAATGATCTCAAAGTTTTCTTAAAAGGACAAAGTCACTAGCACCTCTCAGAGGAACTAGAAAAAAGTCTATGTGTGTTTTGTACTTTATTAAATAAAAAGGAGAAGTCTTTTGAGAATCAGGCTGAACTAAGAATTTCAATCTGAATGCTCTAATTCATTCACATTGTGCTGCTCTTGCAATGCAAAATAGACTGAGCAAAGAGAGAAATGGCTAAGCAGGAAGACCTTTTCTCTGAGGTCTTCACTGTGCGCATAATGCTGGCAGAAGTACTTCCTACATCAGCTATCTCTCTCTTCCTCCATGCTAATGCAGAGGAAGTGTTGAAGATGTTAGGTATAGATTAGTTTTCTAATTCTTCCAAGACGAAAAATGCCTTGTAAACTTCTCACCTAACTAATGCTTGGGATGGCATAATGCTGCAGCAGAGCACTCTCCATGAAGAATCAAACATTTAATTAAAGAAAGTATATTTAGCTAACATTTCACTAGCCTAGTCCTTCTCAGACTGGCTCTATCTGTCCTAGTAAACTAAAAGACCTTGGAAACAAGAATGGGCTCTGGCTCTCATTGATCTATGCTACTGACTTGTTAGGACAGTGTGTGGCATCTTTTTGCTCCAGACTCACCAGCTCTCTTCCCAGACAATACATAGCTAAGGTTCAAAGGTTAGTATTTACGGGGGACCATTCCCAACCAGCAGTTTGGATGTGGCCTCCATACTTTAAAGTGTAAGAGAATTTAATGTTAAGGTCATGCCAAAGAAAAGTCCATGACCAGTTTTATTTACAAGTAGAAATGTAGCCATTATCCCATGCCCTTCTCATCTGGTGATATAAGGAATTGACTGCCCTTCCTAGCTGTTTAATATTCTTTTATACTTCTATCCCAGTCCTCTTAACAGTGATGACTTGGTTGATATCTTACTTAGAACTACTTAGTTCTTATCATCCTAATAGTATTCAACATTTCACTATATAAGTCCTTCAGCATCTCTCCATTTGAAACAACAAACATGCAGCATGTACGTTTCTTTGTGTATCTGAGAGTTTCTGTTTTGCAGTAATCTGTGTAAGCATCCAGATCTCTGCTTCACTGCTAACTGCTGGGAGGCAGAACTGAGACACAAATGCTTTTTTAGTTCTACCTTATTCTTATACTATGATCAATGTCTTGTAGTTTTTTATTCTTTTCACTAGCACCCCTGAATACATATATTTTTATTTTCCTCTCATGGCATATGTGAGTTTCACTTCACTTTCTTCTCTTTTGGTTTGTCTTTGCACTGTTATTTTTTTCATGCTAAACCTTTTACCAGGGCCCTAGCTGTCCTAAATGTTTTAAAATAGATAATACAGTCTGTCCAAGTCAACTTACTAAATCTTATACTAATTATAAATTCATGCTTTTGTCATTTCTAGTCTGGTTTGTAGGAAATCTTTCTCTCTAAACAGTTCAGAAGATGTTGTATTACCCTTATGTGAAATTTATCTCCCTTGGCATTTAATCTGTAAGTAGCCTGTTTTTAAAATAGTTTATGCTTTCCAGTTACTCTGTGTTTGAGGGCCCTAATGCGTATTTCTTTCTCAGCATTGGCTGAAATTTTGCCAGTGGACTGTAATTCTTTGCAGTGAATACTGTACAGAGTCATTATAAAAGTGCTGCAGTTTGCTTGAATATGCAATATATACAAACTCCTAGYGGGATTTGTAAATTATATTGCTGTAGAGAAATTGAAAGATGCAGGAAAAGTGGAAGAAAAAGAAAAGAGTATGGAAAGCTAAGATCAGGGCAATTGGAAGAAAAGGGTGCTGTGGAGTCCCTAACACCACTTTGTACCACCATATCATCTGTGTTTTGAGAAGCTTTCCAAATGCCTTGCAAACCCCATGAGGGAGTCTGTGTACATTCTGTATGCAGGTGATCTACATTGCCACTACAATTCATCACTCATGACATCCCTGTGAGGTAGATAAAATGCATTTAATTAAGGCTCATGATCATGCACCATTGCAGACTAGGTACCCCAGATGGTATACACCAGATGCTACACCCATGATGATAGGTGCCTTAAAAATACTCAGTACAGAAAGATGGGTGAAACAGCAGAGGCAGTGGTAGAATTACAGAATGCCCCTGAGCAAAAGCTAACAATTCTCATACTGGGTGCATAAACATATATTGATTTGGAGCTTACTAGAGAACTTAAGTAAGAGAGTATACATTTCAAGGATAAAATTATACATGGGTTCATTTATCTCAGTAATTTGGGACCTTTGACTGTTTAACCACCAAGGAAACCTTTCCAAAATTCATGTTTCTTGTGCTGGACTAGGTGAAGTGACAGTGCTACACATAGTTGAAGTCAAAATAGGAAGATCCACAAAAAGTACCACTAAATCCTTAGACTCTTTAAAACTAATAATTAGCATAAGTGGTAAAACCAAAAGTTTAACTGTCCTTGGATGTTCTGATCAATGTTGCCAGAAACAGTTGTTACTTCAGGTCACTTAAATATATTGCCACAGTTGTAGTCCACAGTGCAAAATTTAAACAAATGTTATATTCCACCGAAAGAAGAAAAAACTAAAAAGAAACTGAATTTCTGAAAATAATCTTTCAAGTTTAGGAAAAAATACAATGCTCCTTGTGACAAAATCACTATCAGCTTTCAAAAATTTGTATCAATAACTTAGCTTTTTGTTTCAAATCAGCCATAAACTGCAAGAGACAAAAGTTCAGGCATGCCATAAAGTTCATGCACTTGTGTAAATAATATGAGGATGCAAGTCAGACCTCTTCCCTTCTCCTTTTCTTCCCTCTTTCCCAAAGAGGGAGAAGGTACCATTAAAATGCGTTCAGAAATCCATTTTAATTTCATAAAACAAAAGACTATTTTGGTAACAGTGGGAAAAGGGGGATGGTAACTCTTCCTCTATCCATCATTTGTAAAGGTATTCCCAAAGGAATATCCTGGATATTAACAGGCCCTGATCCTTTCAGTATCTTTTCCACCAGACATCTGTAGTAAGAGTGACTGTCTATTGATTGGAGGCTGCAGTTTAGAAGAGACCACCACTAATTCCAAGATTTTCAACTCAGGGTTCATGTTTCCACCTTCGTTATCTGCAGGGAACTTAAACAGTCTGTTCAACAGTGCTAGACTTTATGGAAAATATCAAAGATGCATATTTTCAAATAGGAGTTATAAAAGACTTTGCTGTAGTGAATAACAATTTCCCTGCTAGTGTCCTCAGCTTCTTGTGTTCTTCAGTTTTTGATTATTTTAAACTCAGTTTCTAATTTCTCTGTGAAGAAATCTTCCCAAATGAACGTCAATGTATGCATATCTTGCAAGTGCTCCTGAAAATGTTGATTACTTCTGTGCCTCTCCTTCTCTCTAAATTTTTCAGTGGACTGTACTGGAGGGAAAACTGATCCATGTATTGTAAGGTGWAACTGTCACTCTCTAAGAACAGTAAGAGCTTGGAAACATTTGGTCCTTCCTGGGACTCCAGAAAACTGAAACACAGTGGTCAAGCTATTAAATTCCAGCTTTTTTTGTAAGACCTGGAAAATCAGTGATGTACAAAAAACAGAACAGAAAACTTATTTTTATGGATTCCGAAAGCAACCAGAGAGATGGAAGGACTGAGTAAGAAAGATGTTTGACCACTTTTGCAATAGTTCTACACTGGAAGTTTGGAAGAGAAGGAGGAAAGAGAGTTGTGGATGTTTGTATAGGAACAAACTTTACTGCTGTGTTCTGAAGGATTTGCAGCCATTTCTTTTCATTCCATATCACTGGTAGCTTTGCTGCAGAGGTAGACACACCTGATCTGAGCAGAATGTTCAAGTATTTGGTGAGTTGTGCATCAGCTCTCAATTCTCATTTGGAAGTAACAGCCACTCTTTTCATACACTACTTYCTTTAAGTTTAATTTAGTTCATTATAAATTTAGCATTAGATGTATGCCCAATCAATCCTAAAAGAATAACATAATACTAACAATTCAAAATTACTCTTTTTGCTTTGACTTTTCTAGTTCCTGCAAACAGTAGAAGTTTCAAGCTATATTAACTTTTATCATTTTTTCTTGCTTACACTAATGGCAGCAGTGCTGCACATTTCTGATGTTGCCTTAGATTCTGTCATTATTGAAGCTCCCTCTCTTTGACTCTCCCGAATAATTTATGAAATGTTGGATTAGAATATCAATGCCTTTTTTCCCCCCAGGAATGGCCAGGAATGACTTGTTTTTTTCTGAAGAGTTATTTTGGTCAATATTAATTGACTTCCAAGAACTTTCTCCCATCAAGAAGTGTGTGGGCTCAGTGCAACTGGCATGCTTTTTGAAATGTGAGTCTGGCAATATTATCTTCATTAATTCTTTCATTTTTGGTATACTGGAGTCCACAGTACAACTTTAGAGACATCTTTAATGCAATTGTTTCTATAGTGGACTAGACTCCAATAAGAAGAGGTCAGTACAACATCTGTTTTATTTTGCTTACACACTAACGGGTACCATTGTGCTATTTCAGGAATCTCTGGAGTATAAAATAAACCGAGATTTAATGACTTGGAATGTGGTGTTTCAGCTGATACTTTGACAAGCTGCTGGCCTGCTATACCTTGTGCAAGACTCTTTTAATCCTTCCTAGAGAATGGCTAAATTGGCAGCAGAGTTTACATGCCAGCTTAACATATTTTCCAGTGCAAAGATTCAGAGAGAAAAAATAGTGAGATGCGTAGAATTGAGAAAGTCTTGAGTACCTGACAAAAAAGTAGTCATCTGGTTTATTGTATTACCATAGATATGAACAGTTTCTTAATGCGAGCTATGAGTTTAAAAAGCATAAAGGTCAGCTGAAATAGTATTTATAACATGTTTCTGTTGTCTTTGCTAAATGTATAGACCCAGCTTCTCAAGCCCATTAAATTTGATAGAAATCAGGTACCTTCACATCACTGATGACATGAATAGTAATTGCAGATTTCTAACTACAGGTATTCTAGAGAGCATTGCAGACAATACTGAATGATATCGCTAGGACAGTTTTGACCACTGGTGGCAAACTTCATGGGTAGAACTAGTGGTCAGAAGAATTCTTTGAAATGAGAGATACACCAGAGCTTAAATTGTTCCATTAAAATTTTTCTCAGTGTTTCAGTTAATGTTGCTTTTAGCTTCTCAYAGATTTCACATATTGTCTGGGAGGCCTGTCCCTTCTTGTGGCAGCTAGCAGTGCTTTATGAAGACAAATATCTGAGGTGCACTGAGAAGAAAAATAGATTTTGTAACTGAAGTCATAAAGCATATGACTTCTATGCTTTAATGAGTTACAAGGAGCAAAAAATTAGAAGTTACCATTTAATGAATGTCAGTAAGCCAGAGTTTGTTTTTGCTTATATAAGTGCAATCAGAGATATGTCAATCTGAACTCTTCAGAGTTGCTCTGTTATTACCCAGGTTTTACCGAGATCCGGCTGCCATGGTTTTTTTCTATCAGTGCATGCTGTCCTTGAGTAAGGATACGCTTCTCTGTCTGCGTAGCTCAGCTAAATGCTGCAATAGCAGAGAGTAAACCATTTCTAACTAGTGTGATTTTTTAAATCAGTTTCACTACTCAGTAAAAGTAGTGTACAGATTAGACATAATAAAGGAAAGTGCAAGACTTAGCCTTCCACTTTTTACACTGCAGTTCCCCCTTCTACTCTCTTTTTATCATGGTAAGATCTGTGTATTTGACAGCCATAGAGTCTATGCTGTGGGAAGGGAATATGGACATTTGGACTGGCAGGAAGTGTGGGGTACTCTGACCAGGCATCCAGAGTGGATGGAAGAGCAGAACCTGACAGCTCACTTGACAGGCATCTGCCAGTCACTCTGGATGTAGTGCCCTGTACGCCATTAGCCCAGAGGTGTTTCAGATATGTCTGGTTACAATAGGACTCTTTTCAGTAAACAAATGTCTGGGTCTGAAAATTAATGAAAGGGAATGACAGAAGTATGGGTTTGTTCCTTTTTCTCTGTTGATAGTAGTCTCGTAACCAGGGATTCCTGGGGGCAGGGCATAGGAAGAGTAACCGGAGTAAACTGGCAGAGGAAACATATGAGAAAAGCACTTTATGTTACTGTGTTTTGGAAACTATCTATATTCTTGGAGTGCTTTTTGGGTTTCTTTTTAAAGAACTAATCTAATAACGGAAGAAACTTGAAGTTAAAGAATAATTGAGAAATTGGTCTCTTCCTCTGCTTTCCTCAGCAACCAACAAAATTGATGCATCTCTTGCCACTTCTCCTGTAGGATATAGCAGGAGCTGTGGATTGCTGAAAACAAATTATTTAGTCCTGAACTCAGAGATGCTTACTTACCATTTCAATTATGATTAAAGCTAGAGGGAAGCACAATGCATACAGGAATTCCAAGCCTCAGCTTTCTTCAGAAATAGTGGCAGGATTTAAAGTTCATTAAATATATTGTTTGTTCCATCCATTCTGGAACATTTATAGCAGTGGAAAGTTCTGCTTAAAAAGAGATGGTATGGTCTTTTTAATACAGAAGATTCTGGTTTTGGGGATATGGTCATTAAATGTTAACATAATAGTTAAAACAAATACATTAAAGAAGCATGGTCAAACTATTGTATCTTTACAGATTTATAGATTTAACCAATTAGTCTATCAATTAAAAACTGAATTATTTTGTTTTTAATTGCAGGTCATTTAGCATATTTGTCTTTTCCTGGTACTTCAGTAATCAGGTATTTTGTTAGATGCTTTTGACTATAGTTCATTCAATAATTTTCTGTTCAAGTGGATTACATTAAAAAAACACATTCCGTCCCAGAGCACTTTTCTGCAGTAGCTAAATGTTGGCTTCTATTTTAGAAAGCCTGTGACTGCCAAAACCATTCACAGCTCTGGCTTTCTCACCTGGCCAAACTAAGACCATCTGGAAAAAGAAACAGAATCTGCAGGTGCCTTTCACAGACTGTCTTTGGAAACTTAATTTAAAGTTAGTCTCTCCATGCCTGATGCTCCTGGACAAAATCAAGAGGCCAGAAATTAGAAGCACAGAAATTACAGTATGTTTTCTTTCTAATGTATAAAGCTCAAAGCCAGATTAACTCTGCTCATCTAAAATACATAGAGGTGCATATGCCCAGTTGACAAAAAAATCATGATTTTTAAATATTTTTAAATCAAAACTTCCATATGCAACCACTATGATTTTAAAATCTTTGCAGCTCTTTGTCAGGTAAAAGGGGGAAAAAGTTGCATCAATTTGATTCTGACATAAATTTAAAGCTGAAACCATCAGAGCACTGGGTAATGTCATGCAACAGCAAAAAGCATATTATRTATGCCATTTGATTTCCAGTTTCTACTTTGTACACTTTCCTGGAGACATCTATATACAGATAGACCTTGCTGCAAATAGGAGGGGTTAAGAGAAGTTAAGACTGAGAGAAGGTGTGTATTTGTTTGTTTGCTGTGCAAGACTTTTATCAATGGAGTGAACAAGGATCGCCCTGAGGAGTTGTAGGTGTAAAGGTCTGAAGAGGCAGATAGAAGATTTAGGGATTCATGACAAATTTGCTTCTCAAATACAAAATGAAAAAAGGAACAATTCATAGGCTAATATCCATTTTTCATGTATATGCAGCATCTCAACCATTTTACTCTACTTTTAAAACAATCCAGATACTTTGGCTTTCTAAGTATTTCATGCTTCCTGTATCCCTGAGGAAAGCTATATTATCTCCATAGTAACCAATCCTTTATCACAGTAAAACAACCTGGTTCAGCAATGGAGCTTCCTTAAACACCACCACCTTTTATGGCAGTGAGCTTTCAGGAGGGTGTGAATTAATGGTCAGGCAATGAGGAAAGCTGCTGCTTTTCCTGGTAGTGTGTACTAGCTGAGACTTAGTTCCTGATTTGTTCTCAGGAGCAGAGTTCATGGCTTTGCTGTCTTTCCAACAGAGGGACATTAAAGAAATATTTAGAAGGTGCAACATGATAGATTGTAGTATTTTAGTTTCTGTGCAAAATTAAAAATTAAGAAAACCACAGAGGCATAGCTAGAATCTAACTAAACATGTTTATTGGCTATGAATAAATATTTAAGGCCTAGCTACCTGTGTGTGTTGCTGTTCCTGGACAGTTTTTATGGCTTTAACAGGCAACAGAGAAATCCTGTAGTGGATCTACCCATTCTTTCAAGGGTTATTATCTGATTGCTGTACCTCACAATATTGCCTATTTGTGTAAAAAGATATACTCACATTTACAAAAGGATGTCTAGCAAAACTTCAGACAGTATTATACAACATGTTACTAATGAGTATATTACTGCCCTTTTGCATTACATTTTGTGGCTATAGAAGTAGTCTTTCTGAAGCAGCACTATTAACTGTATCTCCTTAGAAATACCAATAGAGACTCTGGAGGACTGTCACAAGTTTCCCTCTGTGGCTAGATTATTGGCTTTTTCATCAGACAACCTGCCTACAGAACCTCTTCCAGAATTTGTTCATGAATGGTGGTGCACATATTTTTATGTGCTATTTTTAGTGGTGTCTCTACAAGGCAGATGACTAAGCATATCAATACAGAGTTTTGTTATGATGTTTCAGTAGTCTCAAATTGGAAGTGTGGTATAACACTACTCGTAATTGATTATAATATTGGGCTGCTGCCAAAAGAAGACATATCATGCCTCAGTTGTGGATTCCTTCCCTTTCTTTGCACTGAGTCTAGTGATCACTGAGGTGAATCTGTTCAGTTGGTTGATCTGCTGGCAAACTATTCTTTTTTTTTCCTGGGGACTTCTGTCAGATCTGTGAGCAGAACCAACTCACTTTGTTGGCTGCATGATCATTAATTAGATCCATTGCAAGAAAAGCAGTGGGAGAGAAAGGCCACGTGTGGGCAAGCTGAACTTCCTTTTTTTTGGAAGCAGTCCTCAATTACACTAGATTAGGGGTAATGTGAAACTACACCCTAAGTTTTTTTTTTTTCTAGTTGACTGCACAGTCCAGCATGGCTACCTGTGCTGATTTGCCATTATTTTCCCTTTTGAAATCAAGAACAACTGCTTATGGGTTATCCTCCCATTTAATATAAACTGAAAAAACTCTTTTTGTTTGTGAGAATCCTTCAGTCAATCAGGCTCTAACAAACAAGGCCAAACATTCTTCAAATAGCATTGTTGAGATGTGATTTATAATAGTGTGGGATGCAGCTTTATAATCAGTTAAACAAATGTAATCTTGTGATATGGGCTAAATTTATTTGGGATTATGGCGTAGTCATTTCCTTGCATTTCCAACAAATCAAATCTTTCTACTAATCTATTTCTGAGAATCTGGTAAGGAACTGATGTGAGATGTTTAATACAGTTTATTATGACAATAGTTGAAACTTCAGATGTGAACTGAGTTTCATTGTCACTTGTAATCTGTTCAGGAACTTTTAATGACAGTTTTAACACTTCTACTGCTGGTTCTGAACTAGCTGAGCTCCCGCAGAATGCTTCGGGCCATTTAGGATGAGTATCCATTGTAGCAGAAAACATGATTCTTGAACAAGGGAATTCTCTGCCATTCCCTGAAAGTAGTGTGACCACATCTTAAGTTTTATGGAAGATACAGTACTAGTAATAATGTTATTATCCCAATATGCTTGGAAATGAATCCTGTGAAAATTAAGTATTTTTCCTTATTTGGTATAATACCACATTAAAACAAACTTTGAAGAATCTTTTGAAGATTTTGTAAATGGATTTTAACAGTAGGTGCTGCGACTGTTATATTGTCCCATTGACAATGAGTACCAGCAGTGTCCCAAAATACTCCTTCTATAGATCACTGTCAAATATCAGATGCATGTTCTGTTCCATTTGTTAATCTGTAAGCACAAGATAACTAGTGTCTATATTAGTAAATATGTCCCTTTTTATCATACTTTATCTTTCAGATAGGTTTCAGCAAGGTTGATCTTGAGGAAATGCATCTGCCACCTAATAAAGTAGATGCAGTCTTTATTCTAGGAAGAGGATGGACATTTGGATGCCTCATTGAGTTAATGTAATCTCTAAATTATCCTAGATCTAGAAAACTTATAGCTATTTTCATTGACACTCCAGGGAGTTCTCCATTCCTTTCAGTTGACCTTGAATATAATTCCAGAGGACTGAAAATGTCAAAGTTTTGCCTCTAGTTGTGATTGTAACCATAAAAGATACTAGACTGACACTGCAAAATCTAGGCATTGCAAAGCCTGAAACAATTTTTGTTTCATATGTTTTAAGATTGTAATTCCATTCTGGCAGCCTTAATATGACCTTTTCCAAAAATTCAGCTATTTTCTGTTTTGGGATGAAGTTAATGAGTGTTGTAAGCAACTCTCCAAACACAACAATTTGCCAGTCCAACTGAATCCCTACCTATCAGGTAACACATGTCACTGCTGCTTCCCAGTACAGAGGTTTACAATACTGTATTACCCCTGCCATGAAAGCATGTAAGGGAGCAAAGGGTTTTCTGTCCATATRCTATTAGAAATATTGAGATTTCTTGCAATTCTCACTTTCTGGAATTGTCTGTGATAAGCCAGCTCCAAAACCATGGAAATATCAAGCTCCATAGGAGACTTTATATTTTATTTTGCTTCTTCCAGGAAACGAAACAATAAAAATACCTTCAAAATTAGACAGTTATAGAATCACGCTAATACTCTCCTTGGACTCCATATTAGTCCATACATGCTGATGAATATAAATTTTCTTGTGGTATTTTTCCAAAGGTTTTGATTTGTCACTGACCTGCAAATTCCATGTGTTTGCCCAAACTTCTTGCAGTTTTTCTTTGACACAGAAGCCATTTGCATTTTCAGACTGTTTCTCATAATGAAAATGCACAGTCTTTGAATATTGTCCTAGACGTTCTTTCTGGCTGATCTCAGCTTCTCTGCTCCACAGATTACCTAATTCTGTTGCAACTCTGAAACATATATTAAAATTGCTCATTCAGTGAAGGTGCCAGAGAATAGCATTTCCTTGCAGGTGGTGCTGCTTCAATCTGTGTAGCACATATAAACCAAGTCCCTTGAATCATTTTAACTATCTCCAAACAACACTCCATTATTAATTTTTTTGTTGCAGCTCGTATTCAGGAACTGATTCACTTCCTGATTCCCTCTGTAAAAGGAGAAACCCTCTGCAAGCATCACTGGCTTTGGGGGTAGGTGATTTTGCAGATTTTCTGCAATCTCAGCAAGTGTTTTCTCTACTCTTTGATAGGACCTGTAAGAGTGCACAGAATGTTTATACACTTTACCTCCATTGTAATAAATAAAACTGCTGTCTTTTTGTTCCCTGATATCATTAAGCAGCTTATGCTAATCTCAGCACAGGTGACCTAATATTTGAGGAACGGCTTTTCAGATAGGCTGGACTATAGTTTTTTGCACTTCTTTGCAGTCTGAGCCAGTTACTGATGGGCTGGAGTTGCAGCTTCACCTTTTTCTGGTCCTTGCAATGTCTCTACATTAGAAGTAGGATTTGATCTTTATGGCCAGCTGATTGTACCTGGCTCATACACACTAAGAATGTAGGTCTTGCACAGTTGAGTTCATATTAAACAGAAGTGGATTTTCATTGGTTTAAAATAAATAATATTTTAATTTTGTGAGGAATATGCACTCTCTGGTGGAGGCCTAAAATTCCAAATTTATGCCTGAAGTGAATTTTTAAATTTGTATTGTCAGCCACTGGAAAGCTGTAGTTGCACAGGGAAAAGGAAAAAAAAAAAAAAAAAAGAATGAATAAGCAAATAAACAAAATACCTCTTCTGTTTAATATAGTGTCATGAACATGGTGCTCCTGTAACTAAATATATAAAACTATGTATATATCGACAGTTTTATATATGTGTGTGTATATGTGTGTGTGTATGTAAACTATGTAAATTATTGCAAAGCGTGAAAGCAATTTGTTCATTTGCCTGTACCTTGAACAGAAAGAGCTATGTGGCACCAGCTTTTGGGATTCATGAAATATATGACTAAGAAGGGAATTTCAAATCCAGTTTTCAGGGGGTTATTCCCTCTTGCCACAGTGAATAAAGGGAGGGAAAAAGGGTCTGTATGGTGTGATAGGAAAGGTAGGATTGTAGGACAGGCCTCTCAGATTCTTATTGAAAGCAATGAAATTTATGCAAATTTTCTGTTTGGCTTGTGTATGCTTTTGTAGCCCTGTTATAATGGATACACTGGGGTCCTACAATACATTTCACCTTTCCTGTTGCCGCACTGAGAGCATAAGTTAAAACATTCACTTCTTCCCTTTTCCCTGAGTTTTCTCAGAATCAGCCTCAGTTATTGCTGGAGGGATGAAAAGAAAGTCTGCAGCACAGCAGTGAAAAAATGATGACAGTGCAGGATATAAGAAATCTTGTTCACTCATATTTCAGTAATGATATACACTGGAGTACTTAGAGCACATTTGCAATTGTTTCTGGTATGCATTAAACTCTGTAGTTTTGTGAGCCTATACAAAAATAATTAATTCACACTTCATTTGTTAAGTATTTTTAATACAGGCTTAATGATCCTTTAGACACAGTATGGTCCAAAACCTTTTTCTGCTTCCAGAGCACAATATTTGTATTGTGGCTTAAGAATTTTAAGTATCAGTGTAAAGACCGTGTTTGTTTCCAGCCCATTCCCTGATGCTGCAAGCACACATTCAGCTACTCTTCCATTTTTTTTGGTGCTGTAAGTGAAGTCAGTAGGACTACTTATGAAGTTAGGCATGTGTTTTAAGACTGATATTACAAACAGTAACTGAAACATGAATAATGTGATCTCACGCAGCTCCAGAATAACTTTCATCACTAAAATGCAGAATTTAGCTGATACTACATATCTAGGCTTTTTTTTTTCTCAATTCAGCTAAAAATGAAGGAATTGTCATGCTGGATGAGATCTGGAGATCATCAAATGCAGTATCTAGTTCCCAGGAGATTTCAGCCAAAGATGAGTTAGAAAAGCATTCAACATAATAATTAGGATAAGCTGTTGCCTAATAATTAGCAATGTCTTTAACCCTGTAGCTTCAAGTAACCAGTGTTTAGATCCAGTTTTTGCATCCACTCTAAACCGCCTTTTTTAATATGCACTACTGTAACTGAACATCTCTGTAATTTATACAAATTATAATCCTTTTTGAGTATCTATCCTCTTTGTATATTCTTGTCTTTAACAGCAGTGATTTTCATGGTCTGTTTCTGTGTTGTAGTATTACCTTTGATCAGTCTGCAGTTAGCTGTCTGTTGGTTTTGAGTGTCTTGTTCTTATATTGTGAGACATAGAGAACAGGAATTTATTCTACCTTCATTGCACATGCTTTTTAGCATCTCCTTTGTGATTCATCTCTTTTTCAAGATAAACAATCCCAGCATTTTTAGTCTCCGTAAATATACCTTTTCTAGGTTCCACTGCTTCTTTGTTCCCCCTTGAATTGTTTAGTTCTACTACATTTTTTTGAGATCAAGTGACAAGGAATGAAATTAATGACAATCACATTGCTGATTTTTAGACATCTAATTGAATTTGAAATGTTGATTCCCCCAAAAGTCAAAGGGTTATACTGAGTACCTAAGTTAGACATTCAAAGCTTAAGTATGCTAACAGGGGAGAGAATAATGATTTCTTTAATGGCACTTGAATATATTCCAGATTACTCTTTACCCAACTCCTGTTTTTTGGATTGTAGTCATATATTTTCTGAAGGACTTTATTCAGTTATCTATGATGAAACCCAATTAAGTAGAAGGAACTACCATGCTATAAGTTGCCTTGTGTGGAAGCTGTTTTGTGCTCATTTTATTTCCATGTAATAAAGTGCTTTCTTTTTTAACATATATTCATTTTTATAAAAAAAAGAGAGAATTTTCTATTTGCTTAAACATTCATGTGCAAATTGTACAGTAAGTTGTTTCTACTACCTGCAACAATATCTGCTAACATTTAAATGCAATTTTTTTATTTCAGTATTTTAACTGAATGTTATTGCAACTGTTACACAGTCAAATACCTCTTTGAAACATAGAAAACTCTTGATTTCAACAACAAGGTGCCACATACCTGTTAATGTCCTATCATAGTGAAAGTATCCTGAATTTTTTAAATTTGCTCAGTTAATATACATCATTCATTCATGCTGAAGAACATTGTTTCTTTCACACAACAGAAATCGTTAAAATTCACAAATTGTCCATGACCCAAATTCATACTGTGTCCCAGCTGGCATGATAAATACTATGGTTTGTAAACAATCTTTTCCTTTTTTTAATCTTTGTAACATCACTTGTTCCTGATAAAAATAAGGTAGAAGTACCAACGGTTGTATACAGTGAGTGCAATAGGGAAGAATTATCTGGAACATTGTTAATCCCCAGCAATCAAACACAGAAGCATATAAATTTACACCAATGCCTCTTAAAACACAGTTAATTTGTTCATATTTTCCTAGGAGCAATTAACAGCAGGCAGGAGTTTTAACAAAATAAGATTGTGATTCCCACCGGGACTATTTGTAATGAACATTACTGAGCAGCAACAACTTCAAACTGTTTACATTAAGACATGATTAATAACAAAGCTATTAAGCTACACTTTAGGTTATATGTAGTGCCAAGTTAAGGGATATTGCTTAATTAAGTATCATATTCATCAGTAATCATGAATTTTGGAGGGGTTGGGTTTTTTGGGAGGGTTATGGTGATTTGCATCTCTTAATCTTTTTCCTGAAGGATCAGTAGAATTCAGCTCACTTCTTGCACAAACTTGTCATATTCTACAATGTAATTTTCTAATAAAGTGGGTTTGTATTGCACCATTTAGAAACTTCAGTCAGAGTAAGTGTCTGTTTATGATAGTTACTCAGAGCTGTACAAATGAGCTCTTAAGGGAATTAATTAACTTTCTGTGAGGGTTAAACAGGACTGTTAAACATGCCAGTGGAAATTAAGTTTAGGGAGTTCATTATAAAACCTGGAGAAAGTTTAATAATCAGATTCTTAATTTCTGCATGATTGAACATTGACTCAAACTTGCTTATTTGAAAATATATTTTTACTGATAACTATAGTTTTATCAAATACAGAATCTCTTGAGTTTTGCCAAAACAAATCAGAAATGACTTTTTAAAATTCTCTCTGAATAAGGTGTTTACAGAGATAGATAGATCTGTATTATAGGGAAGAAAATATCCATGCTCAGGTATTGCTTTAAAAAAAACAAAAAAACAGACCAAAAATTTCAGCCCTATGGAAATTAGAATGTGAATTCTTACATCAGACATTAACTCAGATTTTAGTTTTACTGTGTGCAATACTTTATTCCAGGTTTCCCTGTTAAAATAAAACCACTGAGATGGAGCCCTACGATTTTTCACTGTTTAGACTTCTAGTATGATTAGGCTTCAGAGACTAATATGTAATGTAAATTATGTTATTTTGCACAAAGACATTTTCACTGGCAGTTGTTATAAAAGTGAAGTTAACAAATGTTTGGGGCTCTTTAGGTGGAATAATCATGCAAAACATGAAAAGTGTATTTAATAAATCTATGCCAGAACTGACATTTTTTTAGAAGCACCTAGTGCTTTAGAAGCAAAAACACCAAATGAAATCAATGAGATGTGTGCATCTAAGGAAAGTTAGCACTTAAGAAAATCTAAGTCATGATGAAAGAAATGCCTGGATTTTTAAAAATGCAGTAGCACTATTCTTCAAGACTCTCAGTTGCTGTATAAATTGTATCAGGTGATATAATTTTGTAATTATGATATCACTGAACTCAAACTAGTATTTGAGTTGGCTTGCTTTAAAATACTGATGCAATTAAAATTTTCTTACTTGTGTTTCAGTAACCCCAGTCTTTAATGTCAACCTTTTAGATGAGGGTGCCTTGATGTTTTAGCAGTTTACTTGCAATGCTGTTCACAGCACAGCATCTTTATTCCTATTCACTGTTTCACCCCCTGTGGCAAGTTTTGAAATTAGGAATGGTTGGTTGCCTGTTGGTAAACTGAATTTGCTCTCTTGATTACATTGTCTTATTAGAGTCCTTTGCAGGTGTGACATTTTAAGCAAGAAATGTACTGCTTTCATTATGAAATCCCCCAAACCAACATACTCAAGCAATAAATAACATTTACATAAGGTGACTTTCCAAATTAGAATTAATTCTGTTATTTTGGATTCAGTTTTTTCTTTATAAAATGCCTAAGCATCCCATGTAGGTGAGGAAAATCAGTTTTGTGATACTTGGAGTTCTTTCTGTTGAATACATTACATATTTAATTGCTTTTAGGACACTAGACTTTTGATACGGAGTGTTATTCAATACAGAGCACAAATGAAGTAGCGCAAATGCAAAGTACAAATGAAGTAACATTTATTCTCTGCACCTAAATTATAAAGACCAAGTAAATAATTTGACGAGGATGTGGTAATACATATGAAGTGTGTACTAACTGTCACTGATTTTTAATGAAATGAAGTGGACTTACTTAATAAAGCTCAGCTTACACATACACACCTAACTGCACTGGTGCTTTTTCTCTGAATTTACCGATTGCTGTTTTCTACACTACTTCAGACAATAAATAAAAAAAGTCTATTTTTAGAAAGTCATGAGATCATTTGATCTTCGTGAAACTTACTTATACTGATCTCAAAACTGGACCTAAGAGCTTCATGATCTGATTTTAGTAGATACAAGAAGGACATAATGTTTGAGCTGGTGGACAAGCCCCTGGTTTTTGATCATCTTGGGGGAAGATGGATGGTTCCCTTTGCAGGACAGGCTAGTTGAAAAAGGAGTTGAATGTGGGGGTCTGAATGCATTAGATGATTTAGTCTGTTAATTAACCCTTCTGATTGAAATTTGTGTCAAATGTCTAGCCATTAACTCATGTGAACCTTTTCTCTGTTGCATTAAAGATTGTGTATTTTCTTCTCATGAGGGTACTTATACACAGTAGTCAACTGATTTCTCAGGCTTGTGGTAAGATAAATACACCAATCTCTCTGTAAGGCATTTTCTAAAATATGGTTCATGTTGAGGCTACTTTTTAATGTCCTCTGTTGTCTAATAATTGGTTTGCCAAACCAATCATAAGGGAGATTTTGCTCCTCCCAAATAAACCCAGCTGAATAATTCCTGTTCTCTAGCCTTAAGTTGAGCATTAATGAATTCCAAAGCTGTTATAATAATTATGAAAACACTGTTCAAAAAGTTGTAATAGGATTTGAGTTTTATGATGTAAACATTTGTGCCTAATGGACAAGATTGCAAGTTGGGAAAATATATAGTGATTTTTTGAATAGGTTAAAATATCCTATGTTTGAAGGAAAGTATATTTTTAGATAAAATCTGAAAATTCATTCTATTTCAGTATATGCCTTGGGAAATAGAGCACCAAAGCAATTCAAATTGTCTCTTTCTGTCTTTTTTCTGTAAAGCCTTCTTTTACAGCCATTCAAGAAAGCAAGAAAAATTGGTTTCCCATATACACGATTGTCTGGCAGCAGTTATTCTAGCAGAAGACAAAGTATCATTAAGAGTAACATGGATCTGATGAGGGCTCCTTCCAGTTATGCCTTGGCCACAGGACTGAGTAAGTAATAAGGGACAGTGTACATTTTCGAAGCAGTGTTGAAGAGTGCCACAGTCAACAAAACATTTATGCTGGCACCATGCACAAAAACTGAAACACCAGTTACAAATCTATGCAAGTATAAGGATGTAGACTATTCCAGCTGCAGAAATAGAAAAAGAAATACAAATACAGTTATAGAGGATTTTAAAATATCTTGTGTTATTTCTTGTAGGAGTAGTAATAAACCTTGACTTTAAAATTTATTTGATTTATATAGAAACCAATGTTTCTGGAAGCAATATGGTAGCACTGTTCCTAAGGATTGCAATGTACATGGTCTTTTAATATCTGAAAAATACAGTGATTTTTGTTGAAAACTTTTGGGTACTGAAATATTCTTTACTCATGCTAGTGATACCTGAAACTTGCACTGGCATTTTTATTTTCTTTTAAATTCTTTCAATTTTATACCAGAATTTATTTCAACAACTTATGTCCAGGAAAAAAAAGATTTTAAAAATTACATTTCTATTTTACAGGATTTGAAACACAGTGGTTGTTACTTCTTTCAAAGCTATAGATAAATCCATATTTTAAAATTTTAGTTTAATTAAATCACATTTGAAAATTGGAAGTTCTGTTACTCTTTTCTTCCTAACTTTTCTGCTGCTAGTAGCAAAGATATTTTTTGATAACCAGTCCTTTTCATTTTCATTTTTTTTGTACGTAACTTTTCTTTATTTTCTGAATTTTGGAAAAAATTTCAAAAAAGAAAGGACCAGAAGAGGAAAAAGAAGCCTTAAGTTTTCAAAATCCTTAATTTCATTTTTTTGTTTTTTGTTGAACCATGTATGTGCCCACGGGTGCGTGAACTGGTGTGCTCAGGCTTTTACACAGAAGGTTAGCCTTAGCTGAGGGACGGGATCTATCCCTGTTCCAGGGGCATTAACTTCCCAAGGCAGAACAGAGAGGGAGTTACTGTTGTCTACAGCTATTTGGGGACAGTAAGCAGAACACCAAGTCCAGACTGAGCATGTGAGGAAGATTACCAGGCGTAAAGATCTGACTCACTCTGGGGAGGAATAGAAAAATATGTAAAATCAATACAAACAAACATGCTTAACTTCCATTAGCTGAATGAATAATGGCATTGATTATCAGCTACTAAGGGKTTTTTTTTATGGTAATACTGGATAGCAACGTTCTCTTACTTGTTTTCTGTCATTAAATTTATGAGAAAATGGTCCTTAACAATGGGTATAATTTTCAGGCTTTCTGCAGAGAAAAGGATATGGTCCTAACAAGGTAAGATACACTCTCAGGATATCAAGTAAATATAGGGTGCTTTGAAAAGTGTCCAACAAGCATGCCAAGCTAACAACACATTCTGACTTTCTGAATACAGGAGTGAATCAGGTTTGAAATGTACTTTTAGCTGTCTCTGAAGAGTAGAGACATTGTGCATTTGCAGGAATTTTTGGAAAATGCTTCAGGTTTTGAGAAGAGGCAATTGATTACAGAGAGAACCAAGATGACTAGCTTATAAAAGATGTCCAGCTTTTGGATGGCTCATGAACCCCTCTCCAAATATTCAAGATACTTTAAACAGGCCTATTTCTTTTTGAGGATCTGACTATAGAGGAGCATATTAAACTTTAAAAGAAATCAGGAGACCTTTAGTCACTCAGTGGTCTTTCCTTATCCTCTCCTTTTTGTCCAGAAGTTGTTCTCTTTCATGACTTGTTTCAACTGCTTTCAGTATCTAGAAAAGGATGAGACAAAGTTTTAAAGTATGCATATTAACAGAGTATATGGGTTATGGGCAGTGGGACTGAAGATTGCTATTTATCTGATATAAGAATGATCCAAATATTTCTTGGTCAGAGTTAGACTTGCATTTATAGATGTAATGCAGTTCTTACGTAATATGACTTTAAAAAGCGACTGATTGAAGTGATGTAGAATATAACATGATATTTTTATGGTATACTTTGAAAAAATTTTTTGGCAATATTGCAGCATCTAACTCTTCAGCCAAATACTTTTCTTTGGCACTTTCTTTGCAGAAAGCAGCCTTTCCGGTGTCTCTATTGGACAGAACTGCACCAGTGAAATCCTCCTGCCTAGTTTGAGGTCATATAAATCCAGATAGATAGTTTTGAGACATTATTTTGATGATATTTCAGAGACATAAAATCAGCTTATAAAAGATTAGTGCATATATTTTCCAAGTAGTAAGTAATTATTAAATTGTAATGTATTATTATGAAATAGTAAGTGGTTAATGAATTATGCATAGATGGAAAAACAGCAGGAGAAACTGAATTCATGCATATTTCTTTACCTGCTTATTTTAACCAGTTTTGTTGTAACAGTCTATGTCACTTCTTGATCCGTTTCCATATAATTATATTGACATGATCTTCCAAATCATTCAGGCTTCTTTTCCAGAAATCTCAGCTGTTCACATTTTTTTATGAAGCCAGGCTCTCTTCAGGCTCTGGCTATCTACCAAAGGACCTGGCCAGAACTTTTTCACAGTTAGGCAATACAGATTTTGTCAGGGTGTCAAATTTTTAAGCGAATCACTGACTTTAACAGCAGGTCTGAGTCTGACAAGGACTATTATCAGCATCATTCATATTCTCTATCATATATATCACCCTCAGAACTCATTTTAGAAAACAGAATTTTACATCTCTAAGCTACTTCATTCAGAATATTAAAGTGTAAGCATTTCCACATGTGGAAAAAAATGTATTAGGCTTTGAGTGAAAACTATTTATTATTGAAATGTTATTGGTGCCTCTTACTTTAAATTAAAATTCCTGTTCATTAGGGTAGATGGATATACATAGACTTTTTCAGAATCTGAGCTAATGTGACTAGAGTAGMTTTTCTAAAGTATATTTCTATTTTTTATTTCTATTTCTATTCTCTGTCTTTAGATATTTTTATCTCTATAATCTTTTTACTGRAATGTTATTCAGTATTAAGTATTCTTTCATTTTATGTGTACCCCTATTTTTTTCTCCTCTGTGTGTCCAAAGAAATCCATGCTTTCTTGTCTCCTTAGCTGTTGTTGTTTTGCTTGAACACAAATAATAAATATTCTTCCTAAGAATATGTATTTCCTTACATCTGTCAGTGTTGGATTTCATTTGTTCATCTAGTTGTTCTGCATCTTCATAAAGCTTTATCAAGTTCTTCTGAAAGCACTGAAGAACTGCTGTTCTTCTTTTAGTCCTATATAATATTTATTACCTTAAGGAGCAAAGTCTGTTCTCTGTAAGTTATTATTAAGGGAGCTTTGATTCAAGTATTGATAAGGTAACCTGTAATATTCTGTAGGTTATTGGACACAACTGAGTGCACTTCTTCATAGTGGTTCTCAAATACCTCATCCCTTAAATATATTGATGAATCAAGGTTAAAAAAAGAGATTAAATCATAAAATAATTCAACAGTATGTACTTGGGTTTTTTATGTTTCTTCAATGGCCTCCATAATTCCTCCACTTGGAAATGAAGGGCTGTAGTTGTGTGTCTACGCTCAGAGAAATTAAAGCAGAACAAAAGTCTCCTGATGGATTATAGCAGCTTCTGACATTTTGGTTTCCAGTGTGACAAAGGACTGCTTATTCCCTAAATAAACATCACCCCATGCAGACAGCTCTTCCATTTGAACTTGTGTGAATCGACTAAAGCTTTGTTATAAGTCTCTCTGGAGAGGACTGACACTCTCAGGTTGGTGACAGAAGAACCTGGCAGATAGCTCGAGGGGATTTTTGCATCACTTCAGCTGCAGCTATGATCAGGTTTTTAAAGTTCTGCTTGAAGATAGGCTTTAACTGTTTGAAAGGCAAACAATTCTGGAAGTTTCTGTGGAAGAGAGAGTAAAAAAAAAGGAAAGAACCCCCCAGCAACTAATAACTTGACTAGAGGACAAAAGGTGAAATATGAGAATCAAGCTCTAAGTGTGCACTGAAAAAATTACCTGGAGCTTTGGTGAAAAATCATTTAAAGTGAGATTTTTACATTGTTAATTGCATGTGTGCTCTGAAACAGTACTGTCACTGCCGAGGGAAGAGTATAGCTTCAGCTGTGCTTTCTGTTGAGAAGTTTGGACAGGAAAAACAAGGGTTTGGGGGAAAGTATGTGTAAAGATCAGTGAGCACTATGTTACAAATGGCATCTCCTGAGTCATTAAGTGGGAGTCCTTCACAGGCACAAAGGTAGTTCAGTGTTAATTTTTTAAGGAATTATAAATTCTTTTAAAACACTGCTAAATAATGCCAGTTTTATTTTCTTGCTTTTGAAATTCTGCATTCTACATGACTTTGTCCAATCCATTTAAAATTATCGTATTTTAGAGTCTCACCCCAAACTCATCAAATGTGTGACAAAGTTCAGTTTGGAAATGACTTCTCAAAATTTCTGTTCCCCTCTCTCCCTCTTTCCTCCCTGCCCCAACTATCGTGAATAATACAATAATGTCCTGTATTAGGTAACTTATGTTCTCTGAGAGGCTTCATTGTACAGTAATGATTCAGATTACCCATAGGCCCGGATTATCAATCACTCTAAACATGACTATGCTTGAGAAAAGTTATTACAGCAGATGAACTTTATCAAGTACAGCTACTATATTACTATGGTACTGTTATGCATGACTGGCCCTGAGCTCTGCATATTAACTTCATTGTTGATTATGTGAATGCCAAGCTAAAATTAACCACGTGTCAAGGAGGATATGCTTAAACCTAGGTCAAAATTTAATATTAGTTTAGTCGGTGAAATAGCTGCATGTCTGAGACATGCAGATTGATACTATTGCCTTCCCAGAGTTGGTTCTGCTCTAGGAAACTCATGTTTTGATTTGAAGGTCAGATACAGCCCTATGCATTCYTGCTTTTTTCATGCTGAAATGATTCACAAAAAATACACATACATAAACATTTCTTTCTATGAAAAAGGAAAGATTTTTCCCTCACAATCTAACTGAAAGTCAGGACTCCACAGATGTTGTGTTCAGTGCACTCTTGCCACAGGTTCTGAGTATCAGTCAGCATATTGCAGCACTGACACAGAAATAATGCTAAGGCAAACATTTTCTATGAAAAAAAAAAAAAATCTGTTCTCCATACCAGACCTATATCTGGTCTTCTTAAGCACTGATTGATGATGGAAGAGGAAACACAAACTGTGTCCAGTAACCTCCTGCCACCTCTCCTGCCTACCTTTTGAAGTAATGTTAGCATCCCATTTGAGGAATGCCTAAGGTGCTGGGGAATGTGCCTGCACAGCTAGTGAGGCAGAATAATCTGAACCTGTATCAGATGAACCTGAGTTCTGGCTCACTGCCTGCGTGATGTGGAGCCTGGAGATAGGGACATTTTCCAGGAACACCGCTGTAATGGCTTTCATATTTTTCTCAGCCTTAGTGAACTGTTATGACTGTCCTGGCCCCTCCCCACCGCCTGCCTTGCTGCTGAGTTCATGTATACTCACACTGTCTGTATGATTATGTTTAGTCCTTTCCCTTTTTATTCCTCTTTCCATTACGTTTTCCCCACAGAGTGTAAGCACAGAACCTCACATCTCATGAAAGCAGCCAAATGGAGGAAGATAACACACCAATTCTGAATTCAGGTACAAGGTCCCTGCTTTGGCCATACTGCCTCCTGCAACACAGTACAAATAGTGGACAACAGCTTCTGAGAAGTTTATGCAAAAGTTTCAACAAACAAATCATCTTAAATCAACAAAACGAGTGCTGTAAGACTAGTTGCTTTAACGTTGCTCTTCCCTGAAGGTTTCATATGCCTCTCAGCTGCAGATATTCACTTTGCTGCAGTATTTAGCACTAGCAAGTCTCAGACTGTGTGGGAAATTTGCTGCAGAATTAAGGTCCAGTATATTTCAAATAACATCAAGTGGATTACAGCTGAAATTGTAAATTTCCCTGTCTAGTATGTATACTATCATATATAGGTATATACAAAATGCAAAATAGTTTTTGTCTATCTAGTCTTCCTTAACAGCTAATCATAAAAAGCACTTGCCAAACACTTCATGAAAAAACTATCTGCTGACAGGTCCACTTTAAATAAAAAGGAAAAAAAAGTCAAATTTATCAGTGATTTATAGGGTTGTGTGGGATTTTTTGATAGAATGTCTGTCTTTTGAGTGGATTCTGACAAAAAGAAAATGGTAAGAATATGCTAGTTTCAGAAACATTTGAGTTAGTTTAAAAAAAGGACTGAGGAAGAAGCCTGGGAAAATCAATGTGGCTTTTAGCCACCTAGACTAACTTTTCCAACATGGAAAGTAATTTTCCATGTTGAACTCAGTATTTAATTCATTTATATAAATTTCTCCAATTTAATTGAAAAATCAAAAAAGTACAAAACAAACCAAAACCTTTTTTTGTGTATTGAGATGAAATATTTTGACTGATTGTTTTTTATTTCATTTTGTAAAATTGTTGTTCTTTGAAAAAATGTAGAAAATGCAGATTTTCTTCAAAAACATAAAATCTCATTCTTGACCAGCTCTAATAATTAGCAATACTTGTCTCTACAGTAATTTGAGCACACTGCCTTTAAAATGTGCTGCCCATCAGAAAATGTTTATTTTTGATTCAGATCTAAATTCTAATCTAATAAATGATTCAGATCATCAGCTAAAATGTCCATGTAGTTTGGTTTGGAAAGATCCATTGAAATTGTTTTCTGAAACAATGTGGGCCAGGAAATATTCACTCAGTCAAATTTTTAGAAAGCTTTATGACTCAGTCATAAACACTGGCATTTCTTAAATTATGGGGTGCCCAACTTAGCACAATCTGTCATGGATTAAGAAAAAAAAGCAGAGTGCTGAATTCCCCTTGGTGTTCTTTGGAACAGGGGCAGATGGTTCCTATCTCCCTTAAAGAAGTTTCATTTTGTTGTTTTCCTCCTCCTCTTTCAAAATGAGCTGTGGTAACACTGTGACAAAAGCATACTATGCAGAAAGCAAGCTCCGGCAAGAAACTGACCTATTGTTTTCACGTAGACTAGTATCTTCTGGGGAACTGAGGTGTTTACAAGATTGTAAAATGCCTGGAATAACACCAGGTTATATATATCCAAAATATTTACAAGCAAAATTGCTTGAAACTTTTAGAAAAAAGGCAGCTTAAGAAACAGAAATTCCACTAATTGGATGATCTAAGTCACTGATCTAGGTCATAAGCAGAGCTGAAATCTTTAAATCCCTCACTATGGAATGCTACCTCATACTTCCATCAACACAGTTGAAAACTGGAGTTATGTAGGACATTCTCTGGACTTCACAGCAATTTGTTAACAGCACAGGCATGGAGAAATCAGAAAACCTTTGGTTCTGTTCCAGGTTCAGCAAATATTATGATGGGCATGGGACAACCAGCAAGTGTTATATGCTTTATATATGGGCAAATTATATGAACTTACTATGTTCATATATTATGAACAGAAATATTTTAAGTCAAATTAAACTCCTATTTTCAAAATATGCCTTAGGAAATGTAAGAGCAGTTTCCAAACACTTATCCAACCAGTTGCTGATCAACAGATTTTTTTTTTTATTTTTTTTTGAGCTCATACAGTTTGTACCAAAGATTCAGGACAACATACATTCACTTACTTTTAAAAGGTCTACAGACAAACTGTATTTCAGTATTTGAGCCATTTAAGTCAGGGCAGTCAATGGTGTGTTCCAGGTATTTTTTTTTTGATAGTAGCTCTCTAAGTGAATTTTATATATCTGCAGTGTTTCCATTGTTTAGTTCTCAGAGCATCTCCCTTTCCAAATTATAGTCCTAAGCGCTCCTGGTCAGAGCTGTGCCAAACAATCTGAAAGTAATTTCAGCTGTTGGCTTACAAACCCTGAGTTAACAATAGCAGAAATAAAGTGACAGTAATGATGCAAAATAAACAAGAAAAAGAAGCAGGAGGAAGAAGTGTATTCGGAAAACGTTCTGTGTAAGAATGAAGCAGAAAGGGAGACATGAAGGAAGTATGCAGGTCTTAACCGACTGGCTCTCCACAAAGGATCATCTTACACACTAGGGTAACGTTGTCTAGAAAGACAGGGAAGGCAGAGCTGCCCTTCTGGGTCATGGATGGCATGGGAACACCTGAGTTGTTACAACTTTGAAGTTTGCTGTAGTCTAGCCTTATTGCCGTCAGTAGTCAGCAAATAAAGTCAGTACAATTATAGTTCTGTATGCTACATTGCTGTTGGGTGAAGCTTCCTGCTGCTAATAGTCTTTACAATATCAGTACAGAACAGCTYCATGAACACAGGCAAGTAAAAACACTTTGCTCTTAGGAAGTGCTTTATATCTGTTGATCTCACAGCTTGTACCTAAATGTTCTCATCTCCATCATGCAGCTGGGTATTTCAGAGGATAAATAGATGAAGTAATTTGCCTAACATCACACAGCAGAGCCAGGAGAAACTTTATGGTGTTCTGATTTAAAGTTGAGACCCTATACCATTAGATTATGCTATCTTCTGCCTGGTTAAACCCATCATAATTAGAGCCATAAGAGGAATGAAAAATGAATAAAGAGTCCAGTTGATAAAAGAGGAACCCAAGACTGCATACAAATATGATGCAGACTGAGGTGTTTTCATATCTTTTTTCATGTGTTCTTTTTGCTTATGTCTAGCCTTCAAATGTGTGGCTAGAGTGAGAAAAGAAAAAAGCTTTAAACTTTCCTTTTAGAAGGATAATTGTTTCAGCGGTATCTGCTGAGGATGTGTTGTGAAAAGACCATACTGGCACAATACCACAGCAAGCTATTTTCCTCCTAGATTTCTAGAGTCCTGGATCATAGGCAGTTCAAGTCACTGCACATTTAAATTAGGTTATTTTCTGGAGTTGGTTCTGTACTGAAGTATTCATTTTGAGTCAGTTGATATTTCTGCCATTGTTTTTAACTACAAATATAGTTTCATTTAATCTTTTTAAACTGTAAAAAAGTACTATTTTTAATCTATCATCTGTAGTCCACATAATGCAGAAAAAAATTACTCTGTCTCTTGGACTTTGATACCTGTGCTGTTTATTCTCCACTTAATTATTTTACTGGAAAAATTCTGAATTCTTGTTTTTATATTTTCTCATGAACTAGGAGCATTAGGCTTATAAGGATTTTCCATGTATCTGAGGCAATCCTCTGCTTCTACAGATATAACATCATATAATCCTTTATATATATATATATATATATATATATAAAAATATATATGAAATCCTAAATTTTAAAAAGAGTCAAGCTTTTCTTCCTCACTACTCCTTTTGGAATGCACCTCTAGAACATCCAGATTTAAATATCTTTAAATTCCCAGGCTAAATTTATTGATGGCCAGTTAACAAACATTTGTTGTTATGCCAAGATTTTCTTTTAGCTCACATAGCTGCCTTCCTCCTAGCTGCTGAGCGTTCCAGCAGACATCTGGGGTTCTTTTGGCCTTCCTTTGCTAGACTGAACAAACTCTCTGGCCTCTTYGCCAGTGATACATGCTCTATTTCTGATAATCCTGGCAGCCTTCCACTTCACTTGTTTCAGTATGAGTCCATACTGAACACGTATGAGCATAACAGGGGTAATTAATTGTTATTCACTGTGCTTATTCGAGGTGTGCAGCTATGTTTGTTTGCTTTCGCTGGCAATTCAAGTGGCTCTACACAACTCCAGCTAGAAAACAGCTTTTTAGTCTTTGCTAATTTTAATATTAGTCAGGGGACTTCTTATTGGAATGTTTGTTTGTCTACAGAAATATAAAGCAATCGGAGTTTCTTAAGACTGTTTTGACACACCTGCTTACAAATATATTTAAAAACAAATGGAAGGCATAGCTCTATCTTAAATGCAGGTAGGGTTAGGGACATTTATTTAAAATCCGTGTTATGTATTGTTCATTCTTCCTGGTCAGCCCAGACCTGTTGTTGACAGGTTTATAATTTTCATACTTTTTATACGTGACTGAAGTTATTTTCAGAAGTTCAAAATCTTGTTGTGCTCTCTCCCATCTCGCCTGTCTCTCCAGCAGTATGGGAACATGGTGTCTCCTCATCTGAGGCTGTCTGTGTGATAAGGCTGCCTCCATACTGCAGGGCTGTTCTAGGATATCGGAGAAAACCACTGAGCACTTCTGGCAGATTTCATACAGGAATCTGAGAAATCTCTTCCCTTCCGACCCAGCAGTTGGACACAAGTCAGGATGCTCTAGAGCATTGCAAATGGCACTAAACACCTGTGTTTAGGTAACTAAGTTGAACCTTGAAGTTCAACTTTAGCTTTCCTTTCCTAAAGGAAAAATTTATAGCAAGACTATGCCACAGACCCCTTATGTCAAGGATCCTGGAAGATCTGTTTCAGACACTGAGGTAGCCTGCATTAACTAACTCAGTTCCCCCCAAAACTGGGGCTCTTGAGGTTTTCAGGATTGAAGTTCATTGTTTCAGCAGAAGATTCTTGAAAATTCTACTACAGAGTTCAGGTTAGAAAACTGGCATTCAGAGTCCAAGTGAAAGCCAAGCAAAAATCCTTTCTTTTTCATGCATCATCACCAGCAATAAATATTCTGCAAGCTCCTGCAAGCCCAATTAGACCCTAAACTCCACCTGTACAAATTCATACTGCAGTGGGGTGGCATAACTACAGTTTAGGACAGAAATGACTCTGCAATTGGTAATCCAGGCCAGATCCTCAGTGGGTATAAATCATCAGACATCAGTGGAGCTGTTCTTATTCTTAGTACCTGCCCCATAGTTCAGAATCCTGCCAATGATCCTTGAGAGAAAAGAGAATCAGTTCACTTTCTTATATGCTCTTCAAGGCTAATGCAATAAAAAGTGATAAGAATGTATTGTTTTGCCATTAAAGTAAGGAAATGACACTTGGAATACAGAGCAAAGAATAGAGCAGTTGAGTAGGAAGGTGACATTTCAACAAGATCATTTGTTCTAGTTGTTCTGTACTTGCAAATTATAATATATTATGATCTAAAGTAGATGGCTAAAATTCTGAACATAGGATGAATTCTGCACTGCCACAGAGTCAGTAACTATTTAAATGCCAACAACATGCCAAAACATAGCATATCAACCAGAGTTACAGACTAGAATTACTGCCATTTCTGTTCTTCAGTTTTATGTATTTTTGATGACTATTAATTCTGTTGTCCTTCTGCTTCGCCTAGTTTTTGTGTTATTGGTTTAACATAGCTGCATTTCACAGAGTACAGGCAATCCTGCAGTTTAGATATGCCATATGATTGAGAGACCATATGCTGGAAAGAGATTATCCCTATGAAAATAGATTTGTGACTCCACAGAACTTATTCAAAGATGAGATTGTTGGACAATAGCCGTTTGTACAACCTGCATTATTAAAAGCACGGTCAGAGCCGCAATACTCTTCGATGTCAATTTGATGCCAGGGTACCCCTTTCTCCCCACTGAGGATGTCTCCCTCCTTAGGCTCCCATCCAGCTGACAAGGTTCCCTCAGGCCCATACTATCTCATTCCTGAGTTGCTATGGACCTGAAACCTTTGGTTCTGGGCAGCAGCAGAAGCCATTTACAAAACCTAGATTTTTTTTTTTCTCTGTAGTCTGCATTCCTTATGTGGATACTCAGAGCAGAGGCCCTGCTGGCCCTGGTCTTTGAATGGTTCTGTTGAATCTTTTGCATGGGTCTAGTATGCTCAAAACATCTTAGGGTGCAAGTTTTTGCCCAAATTAGAGCATGCTTTGTCAAATGGTGGAGAACAACAGCTTAATCTCAATTTTAATTCTTTGGTTCTTTAGGCTATTTAATAATATTTTGGGTAAAAAAATCTATTAAGGAAAAATAGTTTGTATGATTCCAATAATCTGTGGAAAAGAGCTAACTTTAAGCTTGTTGTAACAAAAGAATAGGTTATAAAAACAAGGAAACGCATGTTCAGAATGACCGCGATCATTGATACCAATGCATGAAAGAATGATTGATCTACTATTGTCATTGGAGAGGCCTAAGAAGGAGGATACCTTGGAAAGGCCTAAGAAACTAAGTGAGATCTGAAGACAGGGAAAGCAAGCCCATCTGAAATGTAAGATGAAATGTGCTTGGGAAGAGTCCTGGGAAAAGAATGCATCATAATCGAAGACAAATACAAAAAGGTGCACTGACTGTAGGTTTTACTGCTAGCAGAATGGAATGACCAATCAATGGCTTTAAGCTGGATAGATAGCCAGGACAGACAGCAGGAATAGGAGAGGGAAGACCTCTCCACTGGACAAAGAATGATAGAGAGCTCTTGAGAAGGGCACTTCAAAGATTTCCCTAGAGGTCCTCACTGTTGCTCTGAAGTGAGGTGCATTGTCACTGCAGTATTGACTTCAGTAGACATAGAATGAAAATCTGCCCTCCTGATGTTCATCATGAAACAAGCAGGAGTGTACCTTCGAAGATGTAAAACACTGGCAATTATGGTACTCTCATGTAGGACAAAAATGTGGACAACTATAGGACCTGAACTTGAATTCAGATTTCAGTGGGATTTATGTATTTATTTTTACAACCATATTTCCTGAGTTGAAACGTATTTTTAATTGCAAAAAGCACCTTGAGCCAAAACTGATAATTTCAAATTACTTTTTCCTCTTTGTATTGAAGCCTGTAAGGGAACAGGATTGGAGAAAATTTGAATATAATGCAAAGATATCTGCAGCAGTTAAAAATTACTGAATTTAAAGAATAAACTACTATAAAATACAAAACCAAACATTTTAACATTGCTTTTGCTTTTTAAATGAAGAAGTGATATATTTAAGAATATAGTACTTGAAATTGTTACATATGAGGCAGCTTTTACTAGGTCAAACAGGAATCAAAACAACACACTCTCAACAAAGAATCTTCCAAAAACTACACTGAACTACAATGTTCCTTTAAAAGATACAGTAGGCTCCATGCATCTCCCTGAAATATGCTTCCAGCAATGAAAAATCACACATAAATTATGTATGTAATTACATTTTTATCTGGGCATCATAATTTAGCAAATGAGGCTTAAAAATATCATCAGAAGGGGAAAACAAGAAAGTCAAAGTTCGAACCTCATAATCATTCTTTCAGTCCTCAATTAAAATTAGCATTTGCTTTTCCCTCACTAAGCTCTTTTATGTTTATTCAGTTTATTCTGGGGAACTGGAAATCATTGTTGATAGTTCTGAAAAATTGTTTCTTGCCCTCTAAAAACAGAACTGAAACTTTTGTTTCTGTTTTAAATATAGCTTGCTTTATTTTTAGCGGTTTCACAGTCTTATAGTGTAAATATATCTTTGTGCTGAAAAAACAAATTTTGTTTACTAGGCACTTTTAGGCAATATAAGAAGAGAAGCCTGGAAGCTTCTGCATGTACACACATTACTTGCACTAGATTCCAAGATCTGAGCTTTCTGTGGTCTTAATGCCTAACATCTATTCCTGAGCCATATTAATTATGACTAAACAACATAATGACTATGCATGGAAAACCACTGGCTACATATTTATTAAAAGAAAAGAAGGCATCTGTAGAACAGGTGTCTCAGGATATTAGCTGAGATAGATATTTATTTGTAAGATTTTATGTTACCAAGGGTTCCTGCAAGACTCTGGGGGGCTTCCTGTTTTCATCAAGTCCAAGGAAATGAGTTGATCACTTCCTGGAAGGGTTCATCATTTAAGTCATTATGACTTCCTTTACTCTTTGGGTGGGAAAACTAAACATAAATAATTTCCCCTGTTAAATATTTTTTCTGTATCACTAAAATCTCTTCAAACTGCTGTGCCTGTCTAAAATGTGCCATCAGCAGCCCTGGAGAGTAAATGCTCTATTTTTTTTTCACTGGAACAGGTAGCAATACAGACCACTGCAGTGTAAGCCTTTGTAAGAACCATAGGATTAATTTAGAGGAGAGCAAATAGGCTCCTAATTGAACAAGCTGAAATTCACTAAGGGCTCTGGCCTATATTGCTCATTGAAAGCACTATAATTCAGTGTACCCTTTTATAGATTTTATTAAAGTTGAATAAATAAAAAATAAAAATAAATGTAAGCAGCACTAGTATTAAAAGCAAACTACTTTTAGTGCTTCTTGCCAAAGTAAGATGAACTAAACAGTTACCAGATGAAAGAAAAGTAAGACTAATCCATATAGCAGTGAGTTCATGTTAATACTGCATTGTAATCAGAGCATGATATTAATCAAGGCACCAGATTAATACGATTAAAATTCAAACTCTTTATATAGAAGGGTAAGATAGCTGTCCTTTTAATATTAAATGAAACTAAAGAATCTGATTGGAAGCCATGTTTCCAGATTATTACCTGTTGTCTCAAGGCTCAGACTTGAGTGGATTAGTGGTCACTCTAATTCACCTCAACACTTCAATTAAACTGTGGAAACTGACCACGCATTTGCTTTTAGCTCTCAGAAAATGGGGAGGGAAACACACCTTAACTTAAACTGATAATATTACAACAGTAGAAGAAGAAGAAGATGTAGAATAGTAAATGTAGTGGAATAATCTGTCACAATGGTAGCTGTGATAAAGGCAAGAATGGATAGAGTTAATGCATTTCCAGGATCGCGGGTGCTTTTTATCAGAGCTTAGCACTGACTGAGCATGAAGAACTTGAGGATAAGTTTGGCACAAGAACAAAGGCTTATAACCTGGCCAYAAAGAACTTCAGCCCGGAAATGAGAAAGTGCAATGTGTGACAAGGATTTATGACAGTGGAATATCCTTGGACCTTTCTGGAAAACTGATCGAAAGCTTGATATTTTCCTACGTTTTTGGCTTTCAATCTTTTCATGATGGGTGTTAACTCCAGAGAGCAGAAGGTCTGGCTTCTTTGCAAAGTTTTGCTTGCTGAAGGAACTTGTTTGGCTACTTGTTATCTTAGCTTTCAACACACTTTAAACAAACTGAATGGGCCGTGCGGCTTGGTCTCCAAATAATATGATTCAATCGCACCAAAATAAGGCACCGTTTATGCTGACATCATCATACAAAAAAATCCATTTTAAATTATCTTTTCAAATTGGCTGCATGCCCTGAAATTCAGATGATGATCAGAAAGGGAAGAGCAGTTCGTAATTCTGAGCCTGACTCAGAAGGTTAGAGCATTAGCCTTCATTCTTCATACAAATGTGAATGCCAAGCAATGCAAAGACCTAGTAAAAGCCAGCTGGCACCAGAAACGTGTTGACCTGCAGACCTGAGCTGGGAACCGGAGGAGCCATTTCCAGAAAAAAGCAAACTACTTGATTTTAAAAGAACTTTACCTAAAATGAATCACAAACCAAATGAAGCACTATAAGTATTTCATGAAAGAAATATGTAAGTAGTATAGAATTTTATATATGTTCCTACTGGGGAGAAAAGATCCTTACTGCTGAAATCCTAATAAATCTTAAGATGGGAAGAAACATTAGAAGGTGGGCAACCTGTTAGGGCTGATTTTTGTTTGGGGTTTAGATGTTGAGAGGGAATGCATAATTATCTGCATCTTTTCTGGAGGTGGGACCCCTCAGCACAAACATGAGTGTCCCCATCGTTTATTAGCTAGTCAGTAACATAAAACTGGCACTTTACAAATATTTTAAGTCGGCACACTTTATTTACCATCCTGTTTCTAAGCAGAGGAATCTAACCTTTAATCTTGTTTATATTCTATGATTACATAAAACAGTCCGATCCTGTCATCAGTGGTTTGAGCTGTGCCATTGCTTAACTGTGACATTTTGATTCTTCCATGCTTGTCTTCTCTTTTTGACCTGACTAAAACCGAAAACCTTAACTTCTGAAGCACTCTGCAAAAAAGATTTGCATTCTCCCTGTTTTGTACTGATTCTTTACATTAGAGAAGTCTTTTACTCTGTTTTTTATAGCAATTCACATACATACATAATACAGTTTTGGTCTATTATAGGGCTTCTAGTTACTACTAAAGGTCTGCACACTCAATCCTGTTCTTATCAGCTAGCTCTGGTATAGTTTGGCGATATCATGACAAATCCCTTATTTTTCTTTCTAGCAAAGCAAACTAAACATTTATCACTAATAATTAGGGGTAAATCACAACAGCTTTTCACTGAACTGCTCTTTGTTGGAGAGAGTATTAAGATAAAGATTGCTTGAAAGCTTTAGAATCATACTATTATGTAGACTTAATCAGAAATACATTGTTGACTCTATTTTTTGGCTAAATATTCTTGTTTAGCCAAAATCAAGATATTTTGAAAAATATGACAAACTTTTTCCTGGAGAGATTAAAGTTGGCATCAAGTGTCAAATCTTTAGTTGCAATAATAAAATGCTTTGGCCTAGAAAAGAAGTCTTATTCAGTACGAAATGCCCATAAAATGTATTAACTGAAACACTTGTGAATAAAATGCTTTGGGCATTTTGACAAAAGAACATTTTTAACACAATTTCAGAATTCCAAAATAAAAATGTAATTTTGGGTAGTGGCAGTGAATGAACAAGGCCTAAGGCAATGGAGAACTGGTGAGAGATACCTTTTCTGAAATGTCTCTTAAGATAGTAATTTTAAAAAATATAGTCTCTTACAAATATAATTTTCAGTCTTAACATGTCTGGAACATGTTAAGTCTTTAATTGTCTGGAACAATTAAAACAAATCATACTAGATCTAACTATTTCCGTGATAATTTCCTTCCATTTCAGAACCTGTGGACTCTGTTTAGTCACTAAGATTTTGGACTGAAATTAGTTAGTATTCAGGGTTGATTGCAGTGAACAATTTTCCTTGAATCCATGCTCCCTGTAAAAAGGCTCATAATACTGTTCAGTCCCCTTGAGGGAAAGTGCTTTTTAATGACAATTATTTGGAAGAAATTAAAAGTACCAAAAAATGACATTTTAAAATTTCTTGCAGCTGTCTCTACCAGGCTTTTTGGTGTTTAGCTGATAGATAGGTACTGTTTCAAGAACAGCAGCACAATAAGATAGGTGTATTTAAAGAACCAATGCTGCAGGATGAAGCACAGGAATTGATCTGGGCAGTGGCTCAAGTAAACTCTGCAAATAATTTTCCATGTCCATAGTGGTGTTTGAACTTGGTATTTCAGGTGTTATGTAGCTAAAATACCATATCACGGGCTGAGCAGAAAATCAATACAAACAAGGCCATTTCTTATATCTCCCACCAGAAGTGTCAGGGTTGCTCTCTATACATGTGAACAGATACAGGGAGATTGGGTGATACTGGTTAACAAGACATCTTTATGTTCCAGTCATTCTGTCTTGGTCACTCTTAACCCGGGCTATTATTGCACTTGAACATTAAATATTCTTATGTCAGTGTATCACCTGCTCCTTAGAAATGATATTCTGAAAAACCAAACAAAACAAAACCCTAGAGAAAGGGGGGAAGAGAACTGGAGAAAGCAACTGGAAGTTTGTTTTGGGGAGGAATCTGGCAAACAGTACTACATTCAAATACAGAAKACCATGTAAGAGTTCTTACATGGATGGAAAGTGGTGCCTACAGACAGTCAGTCCTACAAGCACAATATTGTACTGATGATGTGGGACTTGTTTGCAAGCACCCTCTGGTCATACTAGGCTCAAGTATACAAAGATCCTATAGTACAATTAAGAGATCAGAGCATTATGGAGATAGGAAGGACTAGATGTTCATCTTGTCCACCACCATGCCAACACAGGGTTGCTCCTTTGTATGCACCTGTCTGTATTCTTTCTTATCTAAACAGTTATGCAGCAGTCATCTGAGTGTCCCATATTGCTTGGGAGGAAACTACTCTGGTCTAAGAAGAGGAAAAAGTATTCTGATTTTTTATGGTATCTGTTTTGTTAAGTCCCTTATCTTAATCCCATTGTCATATTCATCTCAATTATAATTTTCTCCTTGGTTCATGAATCACACGTGTATGTGACTATTGTATTAGCCTATGAGAGCTTGGTGCTGAATGGACTGCAAGAAGCTATGAGGCTTATGATGAATTTAGAAAGCCCTGATCAAAGTTTATTGGAACATTCATCAGCTGCTTTTATTGCACAGGAGACTAAAAGGCAGACAGGAATCTGCACAGCTTTTCCTGTTTGGTGCTACAGATGACTGTATGCACTTCTTTACATAAACTCATTTAAAACTGCCTTTACCCTTCTGTAAAGCTAGATGGGTGATTAATCGGGTTAATAATAGGTAAGTACTTACCGCTATTAATATAATGCCAATAATGCCATCTGGCTATGAATAAATTTCGTAATTGAAATTTTCATCTCAGCCCCATTACAGCCAATAGTAGTTGTAGGTTTCTCTACTCATTCATTTATGTGTCAAAATAGAAATCATAGGAACATACTTTAAGATTTCTATCTTTGCAAACTTCAGCCTCAGTTTCTAAGTTGTAAAATCTTTATAGAAAAGATTTAAAATAGGGGTGCTTATTCAAAGACACAGGTGAATAGCTGGCCTGAAATGCATTCAAACCTAAAGTCAATCCTTCATGATATGTCTCTAAAGTAGAAAGCATTTTAATGTAACACCCTGGAAAAAATGCACAGACTTTATTGTGAACCTGTAGAACAATTACTAATTCAGCATTCTTATCTGAAAAGAGGACAATTACAACATTGTTTCCCAATAACAGTAGGATCGTAGATCTTTATTGCTTCTGACCTGACTGCAGCAAAATGGCTCAATATTGTAACTGGTGTGTTTTAAAGTAGTCTCCTTACATACAGGAAAAGCCAGTTTTATATTAAGAAAGTTCTGTTTTCATATTGTGAAGTAAAGTGGCATTGTGTTTTATGATGTATTACAATAATCTCGCCTTCTGTTTCAATATTTTTGAAGCATTCGGATTAAAGAAAGTAAAATCAAGAAAATAATGTTTAATCCAAAAGAAAAGTGTGAAATGCAGAGAAAGGTCAGATGAAAGTGTTTATCAGACACTTGTTATTTAATGCAGCAGAATATCTGAGATTTAAGAGAAAATCCTTAAAGATGTACAGGCTTCTGCACTTGCCTGAAGAGAGCAGAGCAAATTAATACTTCAGTATAGTACTTGAGGCTTTGTAGTAGAAAAGCAGCCATTGCTCTAATTGCTATGCAAGGCACTATAAAACAGAGTTTGCAGTCTATGTAGCCATAAAAAGAAATGAAGGAGAGAGGACTGGACACAGAATGATTTGTCTGGATTCACCTAATAAGGTGAATCCCATTCAATGGATTATGCTACTGCTGAAATGTGAGTTAGCACATATAAATTTGGACAGAAGGAAAATGTAGCCATCCTTCTTGTTCTTACTACGCTAAGCTTCTTCATAGTGGAAGCACGGCATGGAAGAGCAACTGTGTATGGGAAATACTGCAGTGGATGCAAAGCCTACTTCACACTGAGGTTTGCAGTATACTTAAATGCTGAAGATATCATCATTGAGATTGCTGCATGACAGATTTTGCATATTCATGGATGGGTAATTGTGATTAGGATTGGTAGGCTGCTAAGCAAAACAAAACAGCACTGCTAGGAATAAATACTGGGTATAAATACTGGCTTTTGACATCTCAGATAGGATTCATTCTGTCTTTAGTGGGGTCACCTTGCCTTAATTTTGGTGCCTAAAATGTTGAAGCTTGTATCTGAGCTACATGTCTAGACTCCTGTAACAGTCAGTGAAGATTTGTTCAGTCAGCAGAGTCAAGGGAGTTACCAAGCTAACCAGAAGAACCTGCCTTTTTTTAGAGGGTGATAAATCAGCCACTACATTGACTGGATTGAATAAAACTCTTGCATTGACTACAGCAAGAGCCTAGACTCMTACCTTGCCAAATTTTAAAGTTAGGTGACCTGAATCTCATCCTTGGATTCTATATTATGAACAGTCTTTCAAATCTTGCCAGCCTCTCCACAGATGCCCATTCATGTAGATCCTTGAATAAACTGCCCCAGCTGCACATCATGAAGTAGAGACAGGAGCAGTAAGCTGTAGTCTTTAAAGTCAATTATTTTCTTCTGTTGAGAATCAATGAAGAATCTAAATTACAATGACTATGCCTCTTGTTTAAAAAAAAAAAAGACTACTGAAGCCCAGACCTGTGGTTTTTTTGGCAACAGCTCCTGCCGAGATACAGAGACAGTCTGATTAACTAGGTACTGCACTCTTATACAGGGAGACATCTGAGATTACCCCCAGCCAGCAAAAATATCCAATTCCTATGAAAAAAAAAGACTATACAAAAGTATAGAAAAGTAAGTTCACAAAGTTATTTGTCTTTTTTACAGATCTAATCACTTAGGGAACATGAAAGTGTTGAGCTGTATATCTGTATATGGATTAGCAGCTTAATACTGTATATTTAAGATCCTGCAGAATCTGTGCTAGCTGCTAGTTCCACAGGATTATAAAAAGAAGAAAACCAAGAACTGATGAACTTCCTTTCGCATTATAGAAACATTGTCCTTGGAAGTTTTCCCAAGGATTTATTTCAAAGGACTGAAGGAAATGTTAGAGAAAATGAATTTCCACTGAGTCATGATGACACAACTATAATTTTGCTCCTGAAAAACGAGAGAGCCGAATGACATTAAGGATTTGCACAAGGCATTTCTGTTCTCTCCATAACGCAAGCAATTTGACTTGGAGATCTAGCAAAGCCTTAGCAATAATTTGCTGAGCACTGCTCTTTGCCTTGTTACTTTTGTACCTGATGAATTTTTTTTTAAATGTAAGAGTGTCTACAACACTTCACATTTAATATTTCAATAATGATTTGATTATGTCTGATCAACAGAAACCATTCCTTACTACAAGAATACTCTTCAGAGTGCGGGTTTAAAGAGAAACTTATATTTAACTGAAATACTTTAGCAACAATTGAGCAAGTCGGGCATTTAAATTGCTGGTCATGTTGGGATAATTAATATTTTCATGGTTGTTATCTAAATGCTAGTGAATTCACAAAGATTTTATTTTCTACAACATGAAATCACCTAGACAAATAAATATACCTGAATGGCTTAGATGGATAATCTGAAAGACACAGGCAAATCTTCCATAGTGCAGAAAGAAGAAATAGCAATAGAACAGAACCAGCAATATCTTTAACTGCTTTAAACCTTCAGTAAAATACACAGACCTATCTAAGTGATGACAGTATATAAAAGAAGCAAAGAAGGACATTATTAACTATTTGTGATTTAAAATTCTAAAATTGCAAGTATTTTGAATATCAAAACCAAAGTCTGAGTGACCAATATTTGGCTGTGTGACTTAGTGCATATTCTAAGCAGGCTTATTTTAATTAAGACCCTGGAAATAGATTAGCATAAGTTGTTTCTCATGAGCTGAACTGCAGGTGCTTTCTGTGCCACATCTCAGGGTCCTGGTGCCTGTTTTTTTATGTGCCAAACATATTCAAGGGTGCAACATGTCTTGTTCTGCGTGTGTACCCAGATTCCTTTCTGTGGAGACCAGGGTGCATGTGGAAGAGAGGGGTCGGTCCACGTCTGTATCTCGCTTTGGCAGAGAGCCAGAGTGTRGCCAGGATTCTGACCAGAAGTTGCTCAGATCAGTCATGACTATGGATAGCTAGGAAGAAAATGCTATCCAGAAACCAGACAGCATTCTCTTTTTGTAGGAAGTAAGCCGTATCCATGTCTTCATTAGTACTAACAATTATAAGTAATGGAACTGGAAAAGCATATGAATATTTTCACTGGGCAGTTATAGCCTGCGTACTTCACCCAAGGTGGTAAAGGATGTTGAGAACAGACAATCCTATACTGCCTAGCAAAATGGTTCTCAAGCCAGAAGCAGCCTCAGAGGAGAGCTACATATGGAAAATGACTAGAAATACGAAGCAGTCACAGATCTCTCCATCTCCTGGTGTTTCAAGCACATTTGAACAATCAACACTGCAATCAAGCACCAACCATTCACACTTGGTGCCCTGTACTAATTCATTTTATCCAAAGCAGAAGAGAGTTCTATTACACCAAGTCTCTGCTTCTCTTTTGTTGATGAGTATATAGGGCAGAAGTCAGAAAGCATTTGTTACAGAAGACACCTATGCAAATAGCTTGAATCAACATTTGCAAATATGGTGGTCTAATTTTAGGGACCCAGGTCCATATTTTAGCTCTCAGCTGGATGACCTGATTTTGAAAGGTATTGTGCATCCACAAGTCTGTCATTAATTTCAGTGGGATCATTAGGAACTGACTGTGATTCAGAATGGGATTGACTGATTAGGCACCTACCTGCAGGTTGAAATGCCTAATTTTACAGCAGTGCATGTTTGAAAATACTTGTCCGAATCTGTTTGTATCTCTGCTTCTTCTTTACAAGACTTATGTGAGGACTCACTGTTCAATAGTTGTATTCCCATTTGCTTCATTAGCTTTTGGATCATGACCCCAGTGTTCTTCCTTTTGACTAGCTTTTATGATTATCAGTGCAATTAGTGGATATTTACAGCCTTAAATCTCTTTTGAGTAAAATCCCATACTTATGGCACAAAATAGAGTGTTTTTGTAATGAGCAAACATTTAACATGCCGTAAGATCAGAGTCTCAAACTAACTCTAGCACACATTCAGTTTTGACTCAAACTCGAATAAACCCAAACCACCACATTCTGATTGCCCTGAAAACTTCCTAACTCAGAGGATACCTGATGCTGATGTGCTGATATGTTCCACTTTCTGAACTGTGGGTTAAATGTGGCCCAATTATTGCTATGCAGTTTTCTAAGGGCAATGTAGGGGAATATACGGAAATTTCAGAGGACATACACAAAGATTAATTGTTATAATGGAAGCAAGTTTCCCAGGTGTCATTTTCCACTGGAGGTTCCTTCCTTGATGTATCAAGGATGGGTCCTCATCATGAAGCATGTCTTCTGACACAAATTTCATCCAAGTTTCCAGCCCAGAATTTTGGACACTATTAATTTTGGAGCCAGAAAGACCTTCTCAAAGGACCTCTGTTGTAGTGAGTAGTTGGAGGATGAAAAGAACAGTGTGGTTCTGATTCTGTCCGAGCATGTACAGTCCCAGATACTATATCTGTCATAGACTGAAAAACTAATTAATTACTGAAAGGAGTGGTGGTCAGTGTCTGCCAGTACAACCTTCTATTATAGGATTACTCAACTCCTGCATAAGTTATTTAGAGGCAGCACTGGGGAGAGTCTGAGCTAAATTAATTCACGTAAGAACCAGCCTTAACTAAATTAAGCCAGAACAATATGAGGAATAAGAAAGAGAGATAAGGTGACTAACAGAGCTGAAAATAATCACCTTCACTGCAATGCAACAAGCAACTTCAAACAAGTAAAAGACTGTATCCTGAAAAGCAATAATAAAGGCAGAATGTTCGGAAGAAATCCCTGAGGAGTATTCTGCCTTTGTATTTACTTAGTTTATATATTTTTCTTTTAGGAAAGACTTGCTATCTGCATAAAAACACCAAACTCCCAGATCTGCAGCCAACTTCATTTTTGTTTTATGAATCAGCCTCCTAACACCTAAATTAGCAATTTATACTTTCCTGTTGTGGAATGGAATACTAAATACCTAMATCTCCTCTTAAATGTTTTTTTTTTCAATATATATATAACTCACCATAAACCTCAAGAAAATACCTTTCAGTATAGTAAACTGTGCTTAAGAATTATTTGACAGGAGACATTTTGATTCAAGGCAACAACTCCAGCAATGATATCTCACTTTGAATTTGTTTTCATGGAATAGGTTTCTCCTGTAAACTACATGACAGGCTCTTAAAGATCAGGTAAACTTGAAGAATAAATTATTTTTCAGGAAATTTCAAAGAAGATACTAACCATCTTTGTTTGCTTTTAAATAAAATTGTGGACTGACACTTTAATTTAGATGCAAAAATAATGAGGAAAAATGCACAACTAAAATTAGCAAATTCAAAAATTACAGATTGCACAGCAGTTTTACTTTAGCTATACTGGATATTTTTCTCCTATTACTTTATTTAAGGACAAATTAAATATAGCTCCAGATTTAGCCAAAGTTTCCTTATATTGCTCAAATCAATGGCACTGTGTGTTACGTAAGATACTGCTTAGTGGGAAAAATACTGATATAATCTTACTCTGAGTGACATATATAATATGCTTTCATACACAGTATTCAGCAAATAGAGATCTCAAAACACTCTGAAGAGACATCTTCATATAAGAATAATAATCAGACAATAATTGTACCATAAAGGAGGTATCATATATGTTTGATAAGCAGCCCAGATTCATCCTAACACCAGAAGCTTAAATGAGGTGCTCCATGGAGAGTAGAGTTGCCCAAGACTCCATATATACCTGATTTTAAATGGTTATTGATTAAACGCTTCTCTTTCCGTGAAATAGCAGAAGATCCCAGAATGATTAGTCTCTCTCAATGCACATACAAACAGTTTGGAGAATAACTGCCCAAACAGAATTCAAGTCCCATGGCTTTTTCCTCTGGCAACTTTTCCTATCTTCATTCTTCTCTGTCTAGGTTAACTGGATATTAGTTAATTGGGTATCCAATAAGCTGAGTTTATCTGCTTGTAAATCCTGTTTGCCAAATGTTTCCCTCTGTGACCTTTTTAATTAAGCATGTCTATGTTCATTTGTGTGCCTTGCAAGGAGAGGTAGCAAACGAGAACTTATGAGACAGTTGCTTTGTCATATTCTTGGCCTGTTTGAAGCAAGGACTGCCCATTTCCATCCTCTACTAAATAATTTCTAATACTTGACTATGTACTGCTGCACTACAAAGCATAAAAGCTGCAAGCCCTGGTAGGATAAGAAATCATATATTTTACAGACTCTTCACTAGCACATGCTTTTTCCTAATGCCAACTCTATTTCCTTCTTTACCCTCTTTTTCCTTCTTTACCACTTTAATCATGTCCTGTGTTTTACTAAATATAAAGATGAATATAATCTCCAATAGGACTATCTCTGATAACAAACACTATGCTGGAAGATAATATTTGCGGGATATAATTATTTAATGCTCATCTTTGAAACTGCATTATTGATTAAAAGATGGCATTTACAAAATACTTGGTTTCTTTCAAACTTCTGTAAAATTAATATTTATGTCATACAGACTCTACTGTACAACATGAATGAGGAAGAATAAATAGAAACACTTTGATGATTTCTACTGCATCGCGGGAAATGGTTTCTAGAAAACTAGCACTGAACATTCATTCCACCAGTTGTGAAAAACGATTTCTTCCTTCATAATCTTATCCTACCTCACTGTCCTGTAATGTGGCATAGCACAATATAAACTAGTATTTATTGTTATAACTCCTGCAACAGAGCAAGTTGCCATAGTAAGTGTTCGAATGACTAGACTCTTTCTCCCTCACCCTTCCTTCTTCCCTCCCTCACCTTCTCCTTTTCTGTAAGCAAACTACCAGTTTCCCCTCTGAACCAATCTCAGATTCTGACTATTGCTGGAGTCATTTGTACAAGATGCAGTTCTGACAGCCTTCTCTYGCAACTTAAATTGTTGGGAATATCATTCTTCTGCTGGTTCTGGAGACATGTTTGGGAAAAATGGACAGTAACAAGGGATGTATTGACATCCTCCTCTGGAGCACTGGCACTGCAATACCATAATTTAAATTTTTCTTTCCTAAAACTTATGATGAGTGCACCTAAGGCCCTAAAGTTCACAGTTCTGTGTTTCCATACACTCAGATGGTATAAATACATACATACACAAAAAATGAGGTTAAGCATTCTTTCCAATTAACATATAATCTATGACTGATATTCAGTGATTCTGTCAGCTAGTCCAATTGTCAGTTTCCCAGTATACTGGGCATTGATGGGGAGGAGGAGGAGAACGCTCACTTGCTCCTAAGCTTTGAGACTAGTGATGGACCATTGCTTTCAATCATCAAGTCTCCACTCTAAAGTTTCTACTGTGAGATCTTTGATAATGGAAAAGTAATTTCTTGATGTGAGCCAAAAAGAGCTTTCCTATCAGATCATTCTCATTATTGATAATCTGCAGGTAGCTGTTTATAATTGGCATATGGGGTGTCTGATTTGTGTTCCAAGTCAAACAGAGTGTGTTCAGCTTAATTAAATTAACAATGTTAACAATGTTTAATAAACAATGTAATTATATGAGAAGTAGCCTTGAATCTGCATGAGCATGACCCAGACAGAGTTTAAACATGGTTACTATAGTGGGCAACTACAGCAATAAAGAAAAAGCAGAGACAAGAGGAGAAAATCAGAAGAAAGACATTTACAACTGTTTCAGCTTGCCAGTTTGTCATCTGGACCATCAACACTTACAGAAGTATAATTTTATCAAAATGCTATTGTGCTTTATCAGATGATCTTTTTAATTATAACTGCTTGCTTAACAGGAAAAATGTTTTATCTTGTGCATTTTGAAGGAGGGACATGCAAAAGTTGTGGAAAAGAGATTTTAAAAAATCCTATTTGCGAGTTTTGTTACTCAAGCATTTTAAAAATTGTTGGAAAGGAAATGCTTCAGTATTTAAAGACAATAGTGAACATCTCAGTCATTCAAGTGTTAGAAAAAGCACTTGAGTCCTTGGCAATGTATTGATTTACTTCTTGCARACTTATTTCTGAAGACTATAGCAAAATAGTTACAAATATTTGTGATGACTGCAGAAATATGTGCTAACAAACACAGTAATCCRGTATAGCAATGTACACCGCTGTGAGCAAAGACTCCTTGCTGTCCTGTAAATCAGTAAGCCTAGCTAGCTCATTTTGAAGAAATCAGGCCTTGAATGCTAAAGAACATAGCAAAAGCTTTAGGGAAATATCAGTAACATATGTGGATTTTTCAAAGTCTCCAAGCTCTTCTTCCAACCAGTCATTAGACTTTGCCTTTAAAAAAAAAAGCATCTGTCTTTGTAATCAAACAATACACTGTGAATTAAAGGCAATTTTCAACACAGCTGAAGCACAGTGAAATTTGGTAAACAAACTTCCGTAACAGAATCATATCCCAAAGATATTGAATGAGCACAGGAAAAAATGGGAATGTTTGCATCTGTTTAATTACTGTAAGTGAACATTTCTGTAGGAGGAAAGGAATAAGCAAATTTTCCCAGTCAACCCATACAATCCAATTATATTATCTACTTAGAAAGATTTGTTTTCTGTTGCCTATTAAATTCTTCTTCCTTGATGTAATATGCGTCAACATTGACACCCAGTGGCCAGAGAGACTTAACTCATGTTATTCATTAATATGAACTCAACTTACTTTCTGTACCTTAGTCTCGTCCGTTAACATATTAAGATCCTGAATTTAATCTAATATCTACATATCTATGCTCACACACATACACATGTCTAGACAAAGAGAAAGATTTTTCCATTTAAAATATGTTTTTTAACAATGGAGATCTTTTCAGTAGCACAAAATGGCATTTGGACACCTATCTTCTTTTGACATTCAACAGAAGTTAGCCCCTGTGCTGACATTTAAGGGAGTGAAAATCTCTTATATGCTGTCCTTGTCTGGTTGCAATAAATAAAGAAACATGTTCATACTAGTAAAACAGAATTACTTCCTACTAGAACTATTAAGTCTATAAAAACTGCAAGTCCCATGTTGGAAGCATAAAGCCAAAGCATATTTATCCCCTGTATGGTTCCATGGTTCTCATGTCAGCACATATGGGGCAGTGTTTAATATGAATGATAGTCTAACATTTTTTTTCTCTGTATCAATTTTATTGAATGAAAACTGTAACAGCTTTATTTGCAAGAAGTTGGGCAATGCTGTAGAATAAAGGGAGAATTTTCTAAGGACTGAGGAGACAGAAGTACAGTAATAGCTCTTTGGATACATGTGATAGAAATTGTCATCCAGTAGTGAAAGAGAACAAGGTGGCAGGCTTGTGTTTGTGAGAACACTGGGATATGAGCAAGAGTTGTCACTGCAGCAGTGACAAAAAGATAGATTCTGGTAATTTTTGTGAGAGAATATTTTGTTTTCCTAAATTGTGGACAAGATTGTATACTTTTCTCATTCTACTGACTTCAACAGGCATAATACGTTCCTGAAAGATGACTGTACACAGAGACAATCAGTTATAATCCCTAAACAGTGAACGGTCTGAAAGAGGGGGCAGCAGAAGCCGAAGAGGTCAAATTGCCATGCAAACATGCCAAACAATTCTAGTATAGTTACTGCTACTGACAACATGCAGAAGAGCATAAAGCAGGGTGAGCCTGCAAGAACAGTATTTAGTTCACAAGCCAGAGACTGATGACTACTCTAGACCTGAGGCCAGTTTAGTACAAAAGAATTGGAGGTTATGAAAGTAGTGTTAGAAAGAAGATGGAAACTACGGAAATTACCTTTTTCTATTACGACATAGGATTTTGACTCAGCGAATAGTAAATATTTTGACTTAGGCAGAATTTGTCATCTTAGTTCCATTCAAGACACCCCATATTCTCCCCTTTTAAGGATAAAAAATAGGATGGTGGCTCCCAAAATCATCCATGCCAGTGGAAGAACTGGGTACTGATAATAACCCATAAAACTTAAAATAATTCATTTATTAGCTTTTAAAAAATTCATAAATGCTAAGGCTATTAAAGATCATTTAATAACTTGGTCTGACTTTCTCCAGATCTTAGGACATAGTCATTTGACATAAATTCTGCCTCCATAAAGCTCTTTATTCTTAGTATGCTTAGATACTAAACCTCAATGTGTTGAAAATACGTCATCTTCATGGATCACTGGTTTTCTGGTATTTGCTAAGAATGCCAATGCTAAATTAGTATTTTTGAAGTGGGCACATCTTTACCTCACAGAAATAGTAAAAAGTAAAACCCACAGGCATAGTTCTTCCCAGTGAATGATCCACAGTTTTCTCTTTTGCAAGAGCCAGCTGACCTTGACTGTTGCCTTCTCAGTGGGCATTCCCCTTCAGATCTTCCAGAAGTGGGTCTGAAAATTCATGTGTTATTTCAAGCTGTGTTAGTTGCTATAGCCAAACGTACACCTCTCCCTGTAGCCCTGGCCTCTTACATAGCTTTAGGCCACTAAGGCTATAATACCACTATGATACGAATTTTCAAGATAAGCATATAATATATGCATAAAATATCTGATTAACTTCATGCTGAAAGACAACTTTAGTAAACACTTAAAAATTAGTAAGTAAACCAATTTGTTAATTGTTACAAGTTTGCTATTTGCATTAGGTTAATCTGGAAAAGGAGAAAAAAGGCAAGTCAAAGACAAAGATGTTAATTCACATGATGTAACTATGAACAGATGTGATCCTAGAGAAAGTGATATGTGGCAGCATGGTGACAGTGCATGTATATGTATATACCACCTATAGTTACTTGGCCACTTCTGCCAGTAATTCCAGTCAATGAAATGTATATTCTGACAGATGGACAAGACTTTAAACAGTTGGTAGACTTTGCATATGTTGTGCATCAAATGTAATTGCTGAATTCATGACTCCCACCTGAGAACATTATGGCATCTGGTCAAGAGGATGCGTCATTAGTGATCATGCTCTAAGCTGCATTCTTTTTGAAAAATAAGAAAAGTCATCTGTGGATTTTTCAAGGAGAATAATTTGTCCTAGCTGTCATAAAGAATGTGAGGTAACTTGCACAATTGTTCTAATTAAATCTTCAGCCACTGTTGTAGCTTCTTCTCTAAATGAGGCTCTTTTAGAATGGGCCAACAATAAATCTTGTAGCCTTGCTGATCTTACTGTGAACAGGTCAACCATTTGCAAGGAAATGCATGTAGATTAGATCCCTGAAATAGTAAATGAGGCTAGTGAATACTTCAAATGATATATTCATAGATTACCAGCTTAACATGAATACAATAACCCACATATTTTTCAGCGTTGCAGAAAATATGTTATACTCAACAATTCATCATTTGTCTCAGATATCTAATGAGCCCTTAGGAAAAAGGCATTTCAGTAGACAGCATAAGCTGTCTGACTAAAAAATGCTTAGTGTGTTAGTTATTATCTTTTAAGTCAAATGAGGTATAACTACTCATTAACGTGTTCCTGCAGTAAGAGAGAAATGAGCTTGTCTATACTGAGAACTTACCATTGTAAAAAGTGAAGTGAAAAAATGAACTTATGTTGAGGAAATGTAAAGGAATGTAGAGAGGAACTGGAGCTTTGAGACCAAGTCCTATATTCTTCTGCATAAAAAGAGCACAATGTCATTGTTACAAAATATTATGTTTTCAGTGCTAGTCACTAGAGAGATGAAAATAAACATTCAAATACAAATAGGGTTGTAAGTGTTCGACACACACTATTAGGCTTACTAGGTATATTCACTACTGCTCACAGTTAAACAAAGTAGCTCAAATTCTCCAGTGAGTGGCTATAAGCAGGTGCCACAAGAAGAATGACCAGGAAAGGAAATGAAAATGCTATGACGAACAATGACCAGAAGGAGGTTGTGTCCTTCCCATTGTTGACCCAAACTACATGAAATATTATTGATTCACTAATACCAATACAATGCTAATGTTTTATAATTCATATATGATACTAATATAGCACATGTTATTGCCATGGAAAACATATCACAAAGGTGTCTTAGTGGCTTTATATAGCCACAGAAGTGTAGATATTTATCTACCAATGCGTATTAATATAACTTTAAGGTAGCAAACACAAATGCTTAAAAACACGAAACACAATGGAATGGAACTCTCCATATTAATGCTGGTTTTGGATGCCTACAATGCAATGGCAAATTACTTGCCAAACGGAATAGTTTAATATGTACTACATCATAGGGAGTTTTTTAGCCCAGCTTAYTCTTTATATGCGTGCTCCTCAGTTTGTAGATTTTCTATGGATCGGTATCTGCTGCAGGGAAAGTCAGAATTTCATTTCATTTCACTAACGGTGAAACTATGCATTAATTTTAAATGGCACAAGTTTAATGATGGTCCCAGAGTTCCAGCTTGCCTGCTCTCTGAGCTGAAATAACAGGACTCCAGCCAAATGAAACAGTTTCCTATGGCTGTAGAGTTCCACAATGGCTCAATTCTATCCTGACGGAAAGGCAGACATAGATGTGAGTCCAGAGTGATAAAATGCACACAGATATTCCTATATTTGCCCCTTAATTTCAGTTCCAATGTCTTTATTTCAGCCTTACACAGAACTTCAGGTTTGGCTTTGAGCCATTACAGACAGGGAACTGAGATCACCTTTTATTATCTTCCTCCAGCACTTCAAAACTGCTGTCTTCAAAATACACAAAAATATTTACCACTAGTAATGATTTCTTCCCTAGAAGATGAGTGAGAGGGATGACTTGGTAGAGATTACCCTTCTTTGTCACTTTCAACACTTGTCTTGGGAATCTTCCCTGTGGCTTTCTCTCTTTTCCCCATGTCCCTGAAAACATTACAGTTATGTTGCTTTGTGTTTGGTACCCCCTTTTCCCATATCCAAAAGTCTGACACAAAATTCTTAGAACAACAATACAAATTTTCCAATTATACAAATACAATAGTAACCACTTCTAGCCTAATATCAGACCACCCATTAAAATGACATATAAAATACAGTCAAAATACTAAGGCAAGGTAATACTGCCTGGAGGAGCAGTAACATCCAATAAATAGCGCAGATGCATTCAGCAGCCTTTGGGATGCTATCTCTGTCTCTTTCTACCTACATAAGAGGCTGTGGAAGAAATAGTGATCTCCTAACTGCTACAGCTTCTATTTTCAGTTCTCCTTGCATTAGAAGTCACTCTCAGGTTCTGAAACTTTTTCTTCAAAATAGTGTGAAATTCTCCTGACAGTATATCAGTGAACACAAATGTTATGATGCTCAGTGCTTCTATTCATAACATCTCTTAGCCCTTTATTCAATGGTATCATTGTAAGATATTTTTTGCTCACTAGGCAAGGTCTTTTTTTGGCAGAAACTAGCTTTGAAAACTGACAATAATACCATGTTCATCAAAATTATTAGTTTTGTTAAAACTAGGGTGGGGCAGGAAATTCCACAGCATGCCACTACTGGGCTCTGTCATGAGGGTCAGAGATTTAAATGCCCTTTTTCAAGGCAAAAATGCACATAATAATTTTCCCACATGAGCAGCCTATTTTCAAGTGACCCACCCTACCTCCTCTTGAAATTAGAAGGCAGTGTTATTTTCGGGATTATTAAATTCTTTGACTTTTCATTCTACCTGTTCCATTTTACAATTAGGAAGGACCACATCTAATAGTAGTAAGGCAAGTCTGCAAACCCTGTTGCATCAAATATGCAGAATTGAGCACTGTGTGGGATATATAATTGCTGAGCACTCTACACAGCATTCACTGCTTGACTCTAAAATGGGAGGGGTTGCAAGGAAACTGGAAGACAAGATTAGAATTCAAAATGATTTTGACAAATAGGAAAGAATTCCCCCCCCCCCCCCCAAATTGAAGACAATCCAGTGAAGACAAGTACAAAGTATCATGCTTTTTAAGTAGAAGGTGGGGTATGCCTGGTTTGGAAGTAGTTTTGTAGAATCTGTCATTCTGTTGTAAAAAGGAAGATGAAAAGAAGCCAGCTAAACTGGCTGTCATATAGTATAATTTACACTTCGTTGAGTATAAACTCAGGTTTCAGTACTACATTTAGGCATGGGCGCTAGATTGCAAGATAAATAGGAACCTTTCAGAGTTTGGAGAAGGGAAGCAGGAATGAGTAGAAGATTAGAAAACAAGATCTTTGAGGAAAGATTAAAACAGCCTTAGGTTGTTTTGTTTAGAAAAGTTAATTWATGGCTGTCCTACTGAAGCCAAGAGAATTATTCCCTGTACATTGAGTCATGAAAGCCACGTGATTCCTCTTACCCTACCCCACTTGCAATGTAAACACTGTTTGAAATCACATTCGGGGTGGCCCTCTCCTTTTGGCCTAAACTGACTTCATGTACTTTCCTTCACACTTGGGGCAGGCAAAGAACAAGGGATTTATCAAGGTGAGCTGATGGGTCGGATAAACAAATTACCTGGGGTAAATTGACTGTTTTTGGTTCAGCGGGTGCACCTTGAGAAGACAGAGTAATAGTCTTCTAATGTAAAAGGTTGCTGCAAAGATGAAGAGAATATATTAATCTTCATATTCAATGTGTGTAAGGGAGTAAGTAAAGGACTTCAACTACAGCAGGAGAGATTTAGGTTTGACATTAGGAAAAGAATCCCTTTCCCAACTGTAAGGTTTGTTAAGCACTGGAATGGCTTTCCTAGGAAGGTTGTATAATCTCCATCAATAGGGACAAGTTAAGAGTACACATGGGAAGTATCAGTCAGGAATTGCTTAGATGTAGTTGATCTTGCTGGGCGGGGGTTGTTTTCTGGAATGTCTATATTACTATGGTTATATTTATAGGGAACTGTGGAATCAGATCTGCCAGAGGAAGTCTTCACTGAGGACAACTATACTTCTTGTCTGCATGTTCTCACACAAAACATCCACTTTCTTTTAATTGTTTTAGATTAGTGAAAATGAAAACTGAAACAAGACTAAAATTTCTAGAATAGACCTTAGTATATAGCTTCTAAGCCACAAAATGGCTACTGCAGTCTGATCACAGATAATTAAATTAATTAAATTAATCTTTTAAATTAAATGCACCGACAATAATGGCAGGACAGTTACATACCTAGTGACACAAACTATCCATACTTTCAAAGTGCAAAACTGGCTTTATTAAATGTATCTAGAACTTTCTGAAGTAACAGTATTATTCTGTTTTGCTTTTAAAGGAAAGTTTACCCTCTCAGTTACATACAGAGCAATGCAAAACACCTCCTGCAAAACTGGCCACAGAGTACTACTTTCATTTTGGTGTCTAATTTCTACCATGCCCTCGAAGGGAAAAAAAAAATCATATTTAGTTTCCTTGATATCTGTTTTACTAGTTTGACTTAAAAAAAGATGTTTAGTCAATCAATCACTGGTGTGTTCTGGCAAACGGAAAGCTAGGTAAAACTGTATCTGATACTAAGAAACTCACATTTATCATACTGATGGATTTTTCAAAACATTCAACTACAACAAAACTAAGTACTATCAATCTTTGCCTGGTATATAAATCTTCCTAGGAAGGTACCCTATCAGAGTCATTTCAAAAGGAACCTGGCTAATTCTCTTTCCTACCACTTGAATGCTCTTATTGCCATGACAACTAACAAGTTCTAACTTCGGTCAAGGTTGAAAGGGAGAAAACAGTGTTTTKTAACCAGCTGATGTGCTTCCAAACAGACATGGAGGGGAGGTTTTCTGTCTTGTCAGTGGTGTATGCATTCATTACATAATTTTTTAGCAATACTAGTTAATGAAAGAATGAATATCCAGTAATTAAAGGTATGTCAGAATGAGTAATTATTCCTGTAAATCTGTAAGTTTATTATGAGACAGATTCACTTTACCACTGAAAAACCTGCCTCCGGGTAGGGAGACTGAATTGGAAAGAAATGGCGCGCTCTCTGTTGAGCTGGCACATGCAGCTCATAAAAGGAAGTTTTGGCAGGTTACAAGCCAAGGCAACAGGCAACTGATTTGGTGCGTCAAATCTGTTTTAGCCCCAAAAACATCAAGGCCCAAATCTTACAGCTACTGAAGTGCCCCTACATGCCTCTCTAGGCATGTAAACCTGGTATTTGGATGCAACCGGGTGCAGAACCACCACTTATCTGTTCCTAAACCAAGGGATGCCTACATTTCCTCTCCAGTAAATTAAGTTTCTACTGGAATGTAGCTCAAACCCCTGTTTTGAATTAAGTACTCTCAGGATTGAACATGAGAGTCCACCTGATGGTCAAGCTGTTATTCTATTGATCACACTTAGGTGGCATTCTTTCTCAGTTTTTTACAGCAGACATCTGTACAGGCACCTAGCTCCAAGCTACAGGAGCTCACTGTCTCTTCCCCTATATTTAGCATGTAGCCACAAGATAAGGTGTGGCTCTGGTTTAGGAATGCTGTTCCTTTCTCAGGTAAAAGAACATGAAAGTTTAGCACCTAGCTAAACCTGTGCATTAGATGTGATTCCAGTAGGCGGCTGAACTTGAGTGCAAGGCCTCAAATCTTGATCTTCTACCACTGACATAAATGGAAATTTTGTGGTTTCTCTCAAGTGGATGAAAACAAAGTCCTAGGTTTCTTCTGTATAACATAAGTTGTGAAAAAGGGTAGCAGTGAAAACTGTCTCTGATGACTGGTCTTTCCCTGAGGACACAAGGATCCAGAGGAATTTAATGACTGCTTATCAGGCTCTTCAGAAATCCTGTCCTTTTGTGGGGGAAAAAAGAAGGAGGAAAACCCCAGCGTATTGTTAGATGGAAATGTTTATGGCTTCCTAAAAAAACCTCAGTACATTAGTTCCCACTTCTGTCTCGAAAGCCTGCTGTCTGTTAAGAAGAATGGCTAGGAATCATCATCTTTTTTCTTCTTTTTTTCAGATGAGAACTGAGGATGGGATTGCAGATGAATTGTCTGCTCATTAACAGAAGGTCTTGGGGTTAGCAGAGATTGCAGGGTCCATAGGAGAAATGCAGTGAAACACAAATTACAAGAAACCCAAAATCACATACAAACTATTGTTGAACCACAACAAGAAAGACTGCAAACCAGGCATATAGAATCTGTAATCTGCACTATCTGGGAAAAAAAAATAGGTTGAGTTAGTCACCCAATTTAACTGCCTGGCTGTGTGTCTCTGGATTCTCGACAAAATTATTCTAACTGCTAAACCTAGATTATAGCTTTGCTAGAATCACAACTATTGAAAAAACTGTGACTTTGCAAGGGAAAAGAAGGCAATATTTTTAACCTAAGCAATAGACCTGCTTAGAAACGCAAGTCAGAAGTGACTTGCATCTTGCAAAGGASCAGGCTAGGAGGTCCACAGGGCTTCCCCAGCGGTCCAGTGAGCCTGGAGAGTGCTTGCTTGTTAGTGGTGTATTGGATCACTGCTAGGTCACCTCCTGGAATTCTCTGCTGAGTTCCCTCTACAGCTTCTCCACAACCTTTCCCTGTGAGAAGAGTTAGAAGACAATGTCTGAYATGAAATTAATGACAAGGGGAAGAAAGAGAAGATATCCACTATGTTAGAAATATCACCTCTTTCAGTTACCTGCTTGAATCTCAGTAGGTGTGTCAGAAATGTAAGAAAGAATTAGACTGCTCAGCCTGGGTCAGGAAAGGTGGAAAGGAACTGAAAATTAAAGGGAAAAAGAGAAGAAGGGAGGGAGCATGTCCTGAGTTTGTTTTGTTTGTTTTTGAGAGGATTCGAATTGAGCATTTCCTGGACAGTGTGCTAAGTCCTCCCAGCTCTGTGAACTTGAGTGGCTTGTGAAGAGTAAAAAATGGGATTTAGAGGTGAAGTTTTCCCTCCACTCAGGATAAAGGAGGAGGTTTCTATGGGCTTAGTTTGACCAGGTTAAAGGGTAATATAATCAAAGATGAACCTCTGCCTCTATTGTATTTTTGCCTTTCAGGCTATGGGTGTATTGATTGTGTTTGGAAGTTGGTAACCTTCTGACAAGAAAAAATACCCACAGCTGTCTGCTATTGGGCAGAGATTTTCAAGCTAGCAGGGATAGGTCAGCTGTGGAGAACTAATTAATTTCCCCAGTTCAGTACAAGAATGAAGTGATAGAAGGAATTGTTTTTCTTATGAATGCTGGGTTTTGTAGAAGTGAGGTGGAGTAGTTCTTGCTCTTTAATTAGGCTCACCTCTCCTCTGTATTTTAATCTGTTGCTTTCTACCCAAGCATCATCCTAATCCTGTGTTACCAGTAGTTCGTATAGAGCAAGGCAGGAGAACAGAATTTCCTATTCACTTTTCTTGTGAAGAAGTTACGCTTATTTAGATTTGGATCTTGTTTTGCAACCAGCAGGCGACAGGACCTACTGAGATGTAACTGCACCCCATAAGTAGGGCATCAAAATGCTACAGAAAATTAACAAGTTAGGGGGGTGTATAGCAAGCCTATTTGTGGATCTAGGCATGTCATTTTATGTACTGCTTTTCCTTGGACTTTTCATAGCTGTACTCTTATTTTAATGTATTATTTTGCTTTTTCTGGAAGTGCCATTTTTTGTGCCATGTTTCCAGTTAATTTTAAAGGTCTATTTTTAACTTGCATAGACTGGAAAAATGGATGATGGACCAAGGATATTAAGTTCCTCCTTTCTCAAAGATGAAATCTCTGAAATCCTACTAACAAAACATGATTAATAAAGCCTAGGGATTGCTACAGAAGGTGAATGAATGAAAAGAATAAGAATGAGATAAAGGCTCTTCAAATGAGAAAGAAAAGTACATAGAACAGCTGATTGAGGGCAAACAATAATAAAATCACACTTTCTGACAGAAGAAATGGAGCACTGAATCTAGTAATGTAGAAAAAATTGGTGACAGTTATTGTCCTGCATGTCTAATAATCAGTGAAAAGAAGTACTAGCAGATTTTGTCAGGATTAGTATGCAAAACAGTTACGTTTGCTTGTTGCAGATAAACAGGCTAGTAGATTCAAAACAATGAAAAAATAAAGGAATAGCTGTTAATGAAAAAGATGATATGCAGAAGCCTGACAGACTGCAAAATGAAAGACAAATGTCTTTGAGGGCTGAAAGAACAGAGAATGCTTTCTAATTATAAATTAGGAATGCACAGGTTCATTTAGATCTAAACTAAATATTATCATTTCCAGTTACTCAGATAAGTAACACAATTCATCCAGTTATTTAACAGCTTCCTAGGGTGAATTAGTGATGAGTTAAGGGTGAAAGGTTCAGCTCAGCTTGACTACCTTTCCAGAGCTTCTTCAGGCAGTTTACACAGGCAGTTTATTCCAGAACCTGAGAAATGAAATCTAACATAAAAAAGAAGAAATCAGAATCATTAGGGCCAGCATGTCATCTACATGATCGTTACAAAAGGCAGTTCTAAATCCAGAAGGAGGTGATTAGTAATTTTATAACATGAATAAACAGAAGTCCTGTTCAAATTAAGATGGAGGAGAAGAATACATGCTATGGTAGGAGATGTCAGAGGCCACTGCTCTGGAAGTAGCAGAAAACACCACCTGAAGTGCAGTGTCTGGAAAAGACATTTTGAGGACTGATTCACAGGCATACTTTTGCCAAGTAAGCCAGTTTCCAGTCCTTCTGTGCTTTGAATACTGTCAACCCTATTACTGACTTGTAAGGAGAGAAGAAGGAAATGAAGTTCTGCACTAGTCCTACCTCAGATTTTAGATGTTATATATATAGCAGTTGGATAGATAGAAGAAAACAGCAGTTTTCTAGGAAAATGTGTGCTTGAATGGACTATTTTTAATCTGGGAAGGATAGACTTCTGTAGGTATTTGTAAAGTTTTCATTTCAATTAATGATTATTATTTTGTGGAAGCTCTTTTATGCTAGCAAAAAAAACATTTACATTATTTGGTACACAAACTCATTTCTTAGAGGGGGAGAAACAAATTTAATAGACTATGGTCTCAGTAACAAAGATTTAATGGCTAACTGAATTCCATGGCAGCCAGCTAATATATAACACTAAACCAAGTCCCAAAATTATTCATTCTGTAATAGTTACTGTAGCCTTGCTCTGCTATATTAATCTAGTAGCTGGTTCATACACTAAAGTAATTACAATACTTTAGTAAGAGGCAAAGCAGAAAAAATAATTCATAACAATAGCAGGACTTGCAAATTGTCTACATAAACCTTGATAAAATTGATCCTGGTAGCTGAGCATTTTCTTAATTAACTTTATCCCAGTTTCCCAAACTCCAAAAAGAAGGAAGGGGAAAATGCTGACTTAAAGCCTAGTGAAGTACTATGTGAAATGAAGCAAAAGGTGAGAAATGATAGTGAGAAATAAAGTGATGAATCTGGTTTATAATACATTCCATAAACCAAGATTTTGGAACAGTAAGTGTCCTGTGCTGGGATTGAGGCCTAATTTTGTAAAATGACAACCTTCAGTTTCTGTGGAGGACACTGGAATCCAAAGTATGGACTGTCCTTTGCAAAGAGCCACGAAAACTGAAAAAATGGAAAATTGAGAGGGGAAATAAATCTCTTTGAAGCATACACATGATAATTGGAGACATTTCATCTTTTTGCTAGGTGTGGTTGATTTGCAAAGGTGAAAAGTGTAAAAGACCTACTCTTTCCACAGTCAGTCTTAGCTTTTGGAGTTCTTAAGGACATGYATAGCATTAAGCACTTGAGTAGTCCTATGGTTGTTAGGGGTTGTGGAATGCGTGGGAAAACCAGCTGTTACGGACTTCTCTTTGGGGCTCAAACATTCTAATGCTGTTCCTATGAGCAACCACTAAATATTGCATGATTATATCTTGCAGTAATGTGGCACTGTGTCCCTACAATGTTGGAAGCAAAGAGCCAGATAAAAGACGATCTCAGAATTAGTTCTAAGACATAAGCCCTAAGTATGATAATTGAGAGAGAAATACTGAACATCTGGTATCTTGTGATAATGGTACCATTAGATCTGAAAATTACTTGAGGGTATTATGAACTATATAGCACCAAAAATATTGAACTTTTAAAAGACAAACTTTGAAGACATAAAGAATGGATAGAAAGAGATAGGTTAGAACCATCTGCTGTTTACTATGTAATGTTAGAGATGATTATTTAAGAAATGGGGGGGAAATTCACACTTATTTCAGTAAAAATAAGGATAAGAATGAAATCTGATGTGGCTGGAAAGGATTGTAAGAACTGTTAGAGATGATAAAATAAAGCATCTAAAAGGTGCAAAGTATCTAGTAAAGAGCAGGGCAGAATATTAAAAAGCTGCAAAAATTGAAAAATAGTAACATATTACCAAATAGTACTATGCTTTTTTAAACATTAAGTAGCCTTAAACATAAATATGATCCCCTTACAAACAATCTAGCAAGATACTAAAAATATTAAAATACTATTTTTTGCAAATGAATAAAGTTTTAAAATCTTTTTCAAAAGAGGAAAAAAACCCCAAAGACTTATGAAGTATAAGCCTTGATCACAATTACTGAGCTCCTGCAATGCTATTATCATTAACTGAAATCAGTTAATTTTTATAACCCAACATTCCTAAGAAATTGCAAAATGTTATATGTAAGGAGAATCTTTAAAACATTCTTTGAGGTGGCATGAGGCAGAATGAGAAATCTAATAATCTCAAAACAACCGTAGATTTTGTAAACTTGTTTAGTAGTAATTGAATTAAGGTTGTGGAATAAAGAAAACTTTACAGAAGAAGCTAGAGAATTCTTAGGAGTTGAGCAACGGATAGGAGATCTCAGATTACATTTTCAGACATATGTAAATGACTTAGAGACACTGGCACCACAACATCACAATAATTAAGCAACASCATAGAGAAAACATGCCACAGCAATATAGTCTCTCAGCTGCTATAAAGCAACATTCCCAGTGATTTCACACCATTCCCTGCTAGATGAACTCATCATTCCTCAGTTGACCTTACTGCAGCACCACACAGATGTGACTGTATTTGCTCCTGGATGTGATGCATTTTGGGAAGTCTATACCTTACAGTCAGTCCTAGAAGTGATTTTAGCCTTTTGGACCATATTTTCCAAGGTGTTTTCCATAAAATGGAAAAGTGCTAGACTTTTTTGCAAGAGTCTACTGACTTTCAGCAGAAGTTAGGCACTTGAATACATCTAAATAAATGGTATTGGGAGGCACAGAGGTTTAACAGCACAAGTAGAAATTTACTAGTGTTTGTTTCTGAAAGATGGTAGGAATTAAGCACCTAACTGCCCCCCCACACACACACACTGTTTTTGGAAATATCTCATTCTATACTCAAACACAACTTAGACAAGGAATACATCAGTGCTTTTAAATATTTTCTTATAATCTATATCTCAAATACATACAGAGTACCAGGCAACTGCTTAAACAGAAAACAATGCATGAAGTGAGCAATAATGGAATGGGTGCAGCATCATAATGAACCAAATATTTTGTAAATGCAATGTTTGTAAATGAGGAAAAGTGGTATTGCAAAGGTGGAGATGCTAGGCCTGTTTTATTTGTTAACTGGAAAGAACTGAGTAACAGTATGGTGAGCAAAATATTCATGTTTACAAACTCAGCAGCAGAACAAATAAGGAGAAAAATCCAATCATATCTAGAAGGATTAAGATAATTTATCATTTCTAGTACCTTTATGCCAATAAATCATTCTGCTGTGTGTCCCAAGTATTCAAGCTGAAGAAGTCTGGCTAGGTTTCAAAAATTGATTTCTCTGTATTTTGTCAAGCTTTCAGATCTCTTTCATGACAACTTAGATCAAAGTCAGTTGGACTCTTGTGACTGTCTAAAATAAGATGATAGCTGAAATGATTTTCAGAGACTTAACCAATGTTGTCAAATGTCTTTCAGTGATTCTGTCACTAGTTTGTCACACTTTTTTACAAATTAAGGTTTCTATTAATAACAATGAGCACCTTATTCTCATTTCTGAACTGCTTGAATATTTCCTATATATACAAGGCATCAGTGAGCATAAGAAAATCTGGTATCATTAGAAAATAAAAAATATTGATATCACCATTGCTTCTTTAAAGCAGTATAATTTTTTGATTTCTCAAGAATGAGGATGAGAAGATTTTCATCTCTGACAGTGATAAAATACTAATACTATATTCCAGGAGTGGCTGAAAGCAAAAAAAAAATCCTTCAAAATATCATCCTATCTTTGAAACACAGTTACATCACAGTAAACCAAAAAAATGAAAGTGCACTTCCATGAAAATGCTCACACTCTCAAATGTTATCCCACATTATGCTGGCTGTGCTAGGCAACTTTTCCTTATCCAACGCACATCTTTTTTCTATGTGCTCATATGTAGCAGATAAAGAATTAATTATGTTTTAAATTGTACTCCTTAGAACAGTCTTGATTCGGGGTGGGGGAACCTTATTGGGAAACTGTTGCCAAGACCAGTAAGAATTCCCATTCAGAGCAGTGTTGTCATCTGTACAGTCCCTGTGTGCTTCAAGACAGAGATACTCATGTGCCATCATGTATCTACCTGTCCTGAGACTCTGTGATCAGGGATTCTCTTTCAGTATTTATAACTCTTCTTTTATTCTGACTGATTAGTTACAAGTGGGGAGAATTCTGTYGTTCACACCTGCAGTGCCGTTAGAGCTGCCTGCACCCACACAGCATTGGAGGTCAGGTGGGCCCATGAAAAAACAGGCATCAAGTGGACTACCATCCAAAACTGATCTGCTTGGATTCTAGGAGCTTAAAGTACTGGCAGTGGTCTGGGCATTGTGTCCTTAACACTTGGCACTTTCTGGCCTATTATGTTTCTACAGCCAGCCATTTCTGGCTTATTACATAAAAGCTGGCAGCTTTTAACGAGCACTCACATCAGAATGGCAGCTGCTACGCAGCACTTGGGGCTCCAGGATTGTCCAGCTGGGTATATTATACTTTTTATGCTTCTCTATGCATGCTGTTTGCTTGAATGAATTCACTTTGCTGGGGTCCCCTGTCAGAACCCATGCGTCACAACAAAGATTTGAGTGCCCGGCATTATGGTTTCTTGGTTTCTAAGAAAAGCAATCATGCTAAGTCTAAATATCCAATCATGGGAATGTAAAACAGACGATATATACTGAATTATGCTAAAAGAGAGAATAAGCAATTAAAATGAAAGGTGAATTATTCTATCCTGCATGATGTTTATGCAACTTTCCAAAACCAGGGACACAGTGGTGGGAAAAAATAAGGTTGCTGAGTGGTAATGGCAATCCTGGATTTTTCAGCACTTTTGGAAAAAGCTAAAATGATTTTACTAATTACCAGAATAGCAATAGAGTCTGAAGAGCATCAACCAACAACCTTGTTTCTTTCGGTCAGGCATGTACAAAGCAAGAGTAAGATGTGGGCCTAGTCCAAGAGACAGGAGGGACAGGGAAAAGTAATCATTTTCCTGTTCTACACATGGAGAAATGGAACAAAGAGAAAACCAATTTTTTGTCCAAGATTGAGCAGGAAATGCATGGCAGGACTAGGAAACAAACTAGTTCTTTTGGATGAGATATTTTAGCCAGTGTCTCCTCCTTTTCTTAGGTAAGAAGTGTCCCTTATCAAGCTCAGAACTTTCTAACGTGTCAAGATAATTTGCCAGAGTCCTCAAAGTCCCAACTATACTCCTTTTGGGATCACACTTGGGCCTTTGTCAACTTGAAGACCAAAGTATTAGGGCAGAGTATTGAATCCAGGATTGTTGGAAGATTGTGCAGACTGGCAATATCTTCCCTGATGGAACCCTTGCACATGTGAATCAAAGTCCTGTGTCTTACTGAAATGTGTTTTCTGGCATACTGTTAAGTAGAAATCCATTTTGAAGTGACAACTCCAAATCCTTGTTGTCTTCAGTCACTGAAGATCCCCTTATATATTTACTAAAACTTGAGCTATACATTCTAGTGTCCCAGCCAAATTTCAGTTTGGTTAATTATCTTAAGCCCATGAAATCTTCAGCTGGATTCTCTTTATTTTGTGCTACATTTCTTGCAGGTATACTGTAAATCATATGAATTAAAGCGGAAAAAAAAAAGATAAAAGTAATTTTTGACCTAACTTCTTCTAGTGAAAGACTGAAAGACTGTCTCTTAGGAAATGTTGAGGTTTTTTGTTATCTTATAAATACACTGTTAAACAGTTGATATGTTACAAATGAGAGACAGCTGCAGTGATGAAGTGAAAAGAATTGGTTGGTGAAATGATCTCCAGAGTTTGATAACTGTATTGTGTTACAGGATCTTTTGAGTTTCTTTGAGATCAAAGGCAACATAGAGTTACACAGTTGGTATTACTTATTTATGAGGATCTTTTAACACCAAAACTGTTCCAAAGCAAACAGAAGTTAAGAGATACAGAGAAACACAGACAAAAAAGATTCCTTTGGTAATTTGAATTCATTCTCTTGGTCCTGGAAATTGAAAAGAGAAACAGAGAGTATGGACTGAAGAAGAAGTAATTAACTACTTGAAGACAAACCAAACCAATCCTCTCTATTATTGCTTTCTTTTTAGGTGATATTTATCTTAGGCAGAGACTGACCCTAAGAACAGCACAAGATGGAGAAAAAGAGGTAACAGTAGTAGTAGTAAAATCATTTCTAGTGGATGAATAAGGTCTTTGCATCCCCCTCCAGACCTCACCTCTGAGACAGGATTAGTTTAAACATTCCAGATAAGCACTATTACTTGAAGACAATATCAGATGTCTCCAGAGTCAAGTATTATAGTGRAACCAGTTGTCTTCATCTATCTTTGATTTTATTAACTGTTTTTTTTCCCCACAGAATAGATCACATGAGTTTCTCTAACCAGTCCTTATGTACAGATGGTTTAGCATTCTTCAGAGTAGGAAAATGTAACAAAGCATATCCATTTCTGACAGTCTCCTTTGTTTTGCTTACACACAGGAGACAGCAGCATAAAAACTAGTATATCTTTAATAATTAACTCTAGCTGCCTAATTAGAAAACCCCTCCTAAAAGACTGCTATTAATACATTTTATTGTAATATTTTAGAGACTAGAAATCACCAGCAACATTATAGAGAATTGGCCAAATTCTGCAGTCCCCCCAAAGGGCAGCTGGAGTAAACATCACCACCAAAGCAACAATGAAGTTGCACACACAAAACCCTCAACTTTAGTTTACTGCCTAGCATATTAGCTCAATTTATTCTAATGCAAAGAATCAAATTTTCAGGAACATAAAACTTCTTGATTTCAAAATATTTCCTGGCTATTTGACATGTCAATTTTTTTTTTTTAATTTTTGCTAAAAAGTTCACACTTGGAGTGTCTATTAATTAGCATTGCAACTGTATTCACCATTGCTTTATTTTTCTCCAAGGCTTGCTTAGTTTGAAGAGGCAATTGTAATACAAAAAATGCCAACGAAGTATTATGATAAACCCATCTGCAGGAATTCCTAAGCTGCTGGTATAAGAACAATTAGAAAAGCTCAGATGAGCAGCTCTGCATTKTATCTTGGCTTATGTACGCAGAGGACTTCACACATTTATACAGTAACTACAGCGTCATTATTGAACAGCTGTGAGATAATCACTAGAGACTCAAACTTTGGCAAGACAGATCCCTCCAAGCTCACAAACGTGTTGTTCCTTAGATTTTGTTCTTGGAGGAGAATACTCATTCTGTGCACCTTCCTCTCTGCACCATAAAGAGGGAGCCTAGTGGCATTCCAAATAAAAGAGTAGAAATGTACCCTTCCTCTTCTTTTTGGAGAGAAAAATGTAAATATTTCACAGCGCTCCTATCCCACAAATCACTACTTCTGAATATAAGAGAAATTCTGTATTAGATGGAAACTTCAAGATCAGAATGGGAAGATCAGAATCATAAGGCTAGACTTAGCAGCAGGCCTAATTTTAACTTTTGAGATTTCAACCCACTACAGAATGAAGAAATTTAAGATCAAGTGCTTTAAGCATATCTGGATAAAACTTTTTCACAGATGAGAATATTCTGAAGTAGCAATATTTTGTAATTGCATTTAAGAAGTGTAAATAACTGCATCAGCTACAAGATGGTACGTAATCAGTACCCAGATATGAGGTCTGTGCTACTAGCCAACAGAGCTACTATATGTTGATAAGGTGAGCAGCCAAGCAGCAACTTGAAAGATACAAATTAAAAATATGTGGGTAGTGGTATATGTAGGGGGGAAGAATTTAAAGGAAAAGGGATGGGAATAGGCAAGCACAGAAAGCAGATGTTAGTATTGCTTATTGACATGTGTAACAGATGGTCATGCATTTCATGTATATGCTTACTTAATACAGCTGCCGAGATGTGAGTCTGGTTAATACAGCCGCTGTTTTCGTTTCATAGTAAAACCACCACAATTCAAGCATCATTTTCTTTGAGGTTCCAGTACAACAACATGGGAAAATCCCTATGCAAGAACAGGATTATTACTGCATATGTGATGCCTTCCATATTGGCCAACACTGAAGTTCAACCATAGCCCTCCAGATTTAAAAAATACGAGCAGTGGCAGCCTGAGCTGATCTTTCCTCTCACCCCCACACCAACCCCCTTGGAATTGCTGTAGCTGAAGCTGCAGTGGACTTGTGCTCTATTTATTCATTAACGAAGTAGAACATGCTTACGAGCTGGTTGCATATGTGTTTATAAGGGAGGGTTTTCTGTCAGGTTCTCTCTTGAGCTTGTCTACATTAAGGTGTGCTCTTAGGGTGACAGAGTAAGGCACCAGTCTCAGCCTGATGGGAATGGAATCTAATATTGGCCCAATGTAACTATTAGAGAAGAATTTAACAACTTTTAAAATTTTATCTGCAGAACAGGCAGCCTATCCAAGCAGTTACAAACCATGTCAGCTTAAAGAGTTGAGTGGAATGTCTTAATATAAAGGGTGCTGGAATAGGGGAAATATAAGAAAATTTCTTGTTATATCTTAAAGACTTGAGGGTGAAATTTTGAGGAAGAAAATCTCAAAATGGAGAAAAGTAGCTTAAAGTGATAATAATTATCCTTAAAGAAATCCTACTATAGAGAACTACCATAGAGATTATGAAATTGTATTCTTATTTTCAAATGCAGATGACAGCTGATGTGGGCAGCTTTATTAAATACTCAAGGTTCGCACAGAATTTCTGTTACGATAAAGTAAACATATCTGACTTCTGTCAGGGTGACTCAAAGGGAAAAAGTGCGTCAGTCCCTTCCTTGGTTCCATTTAGTATGTACAATTCAAAGGAAACATCGAAATTGTAGAGTAGTTTTGAGGGTTGCATGTATATTTCTTAAAATTTATCTTCTTTTTTTGCTTTAGCATTTCAGTATGTTTTTTCTATATTTGTGGGGTTTACTATATTTAACTTTTTTACTAAGGCCCTATAATCTCTTTTCTTGGAAATGATTCTTGGGTAATTTCAGTAATCGCAGTAGAAAGTCACTGACTCACAGAACTATTGTTTGAAGTCATCTGCTCCAGCCCCCTGCTTGAGGAGGGACTAGAACCGGCATTCAGTCAGGCCAGCCCTGGTTTTGCCTTGCTGAGTCTTGAACACCAAGCACACAGGTTCCATGGCCTCTCTGGGCAACCTGTCACTCAGCTGCATTACCTTCCTAGTGAAAGAGTTTTTCCTAATGTCAAAGTAACTGTTTTCAAGTTGTATTTCTATTAATTTATTCATGTTTAAGCTTGTGTGTCATTAAAAATAAAGGCTCTCACTGCTTACATTTCAGTTGTGGTTCCCTGTTACCAAAAAGCTGACAAAATCCTATAGTTGTTTTTTTTTTCTCCCCCTCCAGTGACTCTCGCAATATAATCCAGGAAGGAAAATGTGAGTTATTCCTAATAATTCTTCTCTTTTATATAGCCCACAAACTCCTTAAGGGAGTAAACAAGGGAGAAAAGAAAAGAAACAGACTTTCAGGCTCCTTTTATATGTTGAATATAAACTTTTCATTCCCTATATGCAAGGATTATTCACAATGAAAACTTGTATTTTGTGTTTTCATGCAATAAATAATTAAATAGCTTTCAAAAAGAACTTGCAAACTTGCCTGAATATCTATTCCTCATTTTATATTTAGAGTAAGATAATTGAAATTATTCAAAGTGCAGTGCTAATCCTAACTGCATGTCCTGGACACAGCACTCTTACAGTAACTAATTACTGGTGGCCTAAGGAGTCCTATCCTCACAGCATGTGTTCTTTTTCAAAATTTTCTCATGTACTTTGTCAAATGAGCATATCTGGCTGATTTATTTCATGTCAATGAATGCAAGAAGTGTGAAGGCATCCAAATGACTTCAGAAACCCACTCCTTACTTGTCTTCATAGCAACCTAATTTCACTGACTTCCATAGCTTCATGACAGCTATTCTGCATTTAAAATCATGTTGTTTATTAGAATCTGAACAAGTGGTTTAGAATTTTTTTACAATTTCTCAATTGTTCTATATGCATAAGAACAAGTTAAAAGAAACTTCCAGTCAAGACTTTTTTTAAACACATCACTAGAGCCAAAACAGGCTTCACCAAGCAGTGGCAAACCACTTAGGTGTTTGTTTTGCAGTTCAGTTACAGAGTCTGTATCCAGAAGTTTGTCTCTGGTTTACATTTTTATTGAAGCTGAGGCCTTCCACAATCTGCAGCCCCACTTCTCCCACATAGAGAAAACAATAGTCATTAATCTGTAACTAATGACAAGACTGAACTGTATGAGAAGTGTTGTGAACACCTGATTTCTATATGTGAAAGGTGTAAAATCGTATTAATTATTTACATGAYTGAATTATGCATTAAAGCAAATCAGCTCTCCATCTAATAATAAATGCCACTTTATTATGAATATATAGTCTGCCTTTGAGAAATGAAGATAATCTTATTCAAGCAAGCATCTCTGAAACTCGCAGTTCTCTAAAAAAAAGCAAAGAGAATTCTGAGAACAGGTATATTGGAAGCTAGTTGCAAGTATCTTATTTTCTGTTGTTATCTGAGGGTTCGTCTTTATCATAACAGGCAAATTCTATCTGACTGTTGAAACAGAATGAGCAATATAGGTCCGAATAATAGACTGATCTAGTCTGCCAGGCTGAGGGCTGATTTGAAGGTCAGTCATATGTCCTTTTCCATGCATCTATAAAATGATGACTATAATGATGAGAATGTATGTGTAATCTAATCTGGGAAGAACAATAAGGGTGTTCAAATTCCTGATTAAAATTCTGTTTGAGATTTTAAAATAAATGTGTTTTTTTAAATTGAAGTTTCATAATTTTAGTGACCTTACACCATCAGTTGTAGGAGCCAGTCCTGTTTTTGCCTTAAGTGTAAATCCTGTCAGAATCAGAGAATGCTGTCCTATGTTAACTTCTCCCTGATCTGGAAGGATTACAAGGGCAGTGTGATAGAAAGCTCACTGACCAGGTCAGGATGATGCTTTTTCTGCCTTCTCAGGGAACAGAATAGGCCTAAGTACTCAAGGGATGTAGCCCCAGTGCCAAAACTGCAGTGAGTCATCAGCAACATTCATTAGTCAGACAATCTAAAAAGGCAGGTACATACAGATATGCATAAAAGAAGCATATGATTTTATCAGTTAGCAGTTTAGCTGACTAGATTAGATATACATAGTCCCCGCTTGGGCTTACAAGAGCAAGTATGAGTACTCAACTTGTGAATATAGTTATTCAGATGAAGGAGTTGGGGAAGAGAGTTGAGAAGCTCTCCAAGTTGGTGTCCGGCTGCTTTCCCAGTTCCAAAGTTGGCCATTAAAAAAACAAAACAAAACACCTATTCTGAGCTCTTCTGTAATGTCACAACAATCACTGGAAATGTCAAGCACAATCTGTACTGGGGACAATTTTAACCTTCAATATATGGACTTTGTAATGCTATATTATGCTGGGATATGTCTAGTACAGGATCCTGACTCCACAGTGTCCAGCACAAGCTGCTTCAGAGGATAAAGCCAGCAGATGGTACTTATATGAGACGGTATCTTCATGAGAAGTTTTCCTTCTTGGCCAGAGTAGCTAGAAATTGTAAAAGTGCTTCCAGTGGCTTTGTGCTGAGAGTCTCTGTTGCACCTATGCAAGAACTGAACATCTTGAACATCTACTAGATATTCAAAAGTGATTCATATGTGTTTTGCAAAGAGGAAAGGTAGCAGGTTTTGTAAGTATTATCAATTCCTACAGTAATCACTGAATGTCAGCACCAGCATTAATGAGAAAAACAGAAGGTGTTAAAATGAGCTAGAAGACTTTTAGGCCTGTTAGTCTCTCTGCCAAAGGAACAGTTTTAATACTCAAGCTTTTAGGAAACTCGAGGAAGTTAACTCAGTATGTTATATAATGCTTTTCTTGTAAGCAAAAGATAAGGATTTCATCAAAACAGAACCACTTAGTGAAAATATCAGATATTTCCTGATAGCTTAACAACCATGATTTCTTCTGATTTTCCATCCTATAACAAGAATTACAACTGAAGAAGTTTTTCGTGACAACATGGATTTTTTCTGTCACGATTCCTATGCAGCTACTTCAGAAATCATCTGCCTGAAATGACACATTTGTTTTCCATCTGAGTATTCATTTGAATTGCATTTCATCCCTCATTTATACGTCTCATCTACATGATAACCTTGAGCACACTGATGCAGTTTCTCTTGCAATCATCCACATGACTCTTTCTGATTTCATTTGACACTATATTAAGGTAGTCCACATTCTTGTTAACATTATAAGCATCAGAGGTGTTTGAGTGCTGCTTTGAAAGAAGACAAATCACCAGAGGGAAATGTAACGACTATATACTGCAAAGCAAAAAGACTGTCTTAATGGCTTAAAATCAACTTAGGAGGATAAAATGATTTCACTAACATATAGTTGAGATATACAGTTGAGGTGATTCAGCCAGTAGCTTGTGTAAGGTACCATATTATTATCGTATCACTAAGAACTACATGGTAAAGGGTTCCCTGACTCTGATAACTCCAGTAGCACTCATGCCTATAAAACCTAATTCTACTCCTGGGTAGGTACTTAGTCTCATTTATTTCACTAACATATGCTTATTGCAGAGAATATATTTGGACATAACATTTGTTCCTTAAAAACTCTGAAATAAAAAAAACAAAGCTATGCAAATTTCGTATGAGAACAGATGTCACATAGAGAGTGGACAGTTCAGATAACTGTTTTCAATGAAACAGTCTGTGAAATCACAGTGAGATCTTCTCTAGTCTAATCTTTATGCATTGTATAACTTAAAATATCAGCTGCTAAATGGCACAGTATACTTTCCAGTAGCAACAAGCATTTATACAAATATTATGGACAAAGAAAAAAAAAATCATACTTTGTTTATGGAGCAGTAATGTTCAAATGGTGGTCTAGTATTTCCACGCTTTTTTTTTCTAATTTACTAAGACAATCATTTGGAAGGAACACTACCAGCAAATAAACTTCAATACCTGAGAGACTGTTGAAACAAGAATACTTCAAATGCAAAGCAGCATTAAAAAAAAACAAAAAACCCACCACAGTGTTCTGTGGTGTTCTTAGATTTTTTACTTGAAAGTCTTGATAAATGTGAAGCATAAATGTATCAAGGATATCTATTGTGTATCCCAAGAACGTTCTTTCTTATGAAATTTGGGACAAACATATTCCAAGAATTCCATGCAGACACAGGACATTTCTGTGAATTGTACATGTCGGCCATGGACACAACCAAGGAGCATATCAATCAATCAATCAATAAATAAATAAATCAGACTGAGAGCAAACATAAGATGCATCTAAAACTGCTCCTTTGCATATCTTTGAGGATGGGCAAATAACTCAAGGCAACAAATCCCTATGAAATATATTGGACCACTTTCTGCGGCACATATTCATTGACTGTACTTGCTATTCATTTTAAATGTTTTTTGTATTGTGTACAAAGTAATTTAGTGCAAATGTGAGAAGTGTTAAATGCTTGCATCCCTGACTGGAACCTTCTGCCAGTTTGGAAGCAAATATGGAACATTATTCAGATCCTGAGACTATCAACTGTTTAAAACAAGTGGCATTAAAGATGTAATGTCAACTCCTTTGCATCCAGTCACAAACATTAGCTTTTAAGATTGCTACAGTAACAAAATCTACTGAATTGTATACACACTGCTAGAATTTGTGTTATCTGTGACTAGCAGTTATTAGACCCTATTGGTCCTAAGCAGCTTCTATGTGCTATGTTATAAGCAAAGTTGTAACACATTAGGAAGAGACAAATGCACTAACAAATCTATAGTATTGAACTAGGAACTCTTGCCTGATCTGAAAATAAAGATATTGTATAAAAAAATAGAAACATGCTTGAGTAGAAGCAGGGAGAAATGGCATATACATGTGGCAATAGACCAGGAAATGTGAAGTCACGAAGTTATTTACAGCTAATTAATTTGGAGCTTAGGGACAATGAGATATATTTTTAATAAATCCAGTAGAAAGGAAAGAAAGAGGGAAAGCATGAGAAAATATAAATCCGATGCTGAATGGAGAAGGGAGGAATAGCAGATAGCAGGCTCACATATTCAACGCGTTTTTTCCATCACTCTTTATAAAGATTAATTATGAGGGACTGGTTATTCATTTTATTTAACACGGGAAAAGCAGACTGGAACTGGAAAAGAATAGGTTAATTTTTTTGATACATTATGAGCATACAGAAGATGATAAGGAATACGCAACATTGGCTTTAGGTAACTTGCTCTTGACAAATCTGATCTTTTACTTTGACAGTGCAGCTACCTTAATGGATAAAGGCAAAGCAGCAGCTGTTATCATGTCTTGACTGGGCTGAGGCTTTTGACACTGTTCACTACAACACTCTCACAAGCAAACCATGGAAACCTAGACTGCAGAAAACTGCCTTAAGTGGGTGCCCAAGTGGCTGAAGGATCATATTTGGAATGGTTTTCAATGGCTTACTCTCAGAAGGGTAGGATGCTGGGGTGAGGGCTAGCAAGGGTCTTAGATTTTTTAGGCAAATTCTTAGTGCCATCTTCTACATTGTTAAAGAAAACACTGCTTAGTGCCAGACTTACGGTATGTAACTCCCATTGAGTTGGAAGAAGATGACAGAAAGCTCCTAGAGTTCAAAATCACCCAGACACAATGATGGATTTGGTCTTAAGGCAGTAAAACAGAACTCAGTAATAAGCATAAAAGTCCTACAAGCAGAAGAAAAAATTAAATGTGAAAAGTAGATGATCTCACCATCCGTGTAGCAGCAAGACAGAACAGGATGGAGCTTATAATGAGTCACAGACTGAATATGGGGTGTGAATCTGATGCTGCAGCAAGAAAGAGATTGTTCTATACAAATCCTTGGAAGTAAATATTCCTCTCTGTTCAGTACAGGTGAAGTCTCAGCTCTCCAGTTCTGGCACCACATTTTTTTTTTAAAGAGATGAGGACTAATTAAAGAAAATCCAGACGAGAACAATAAGAGATGTAACAAGATTAGGAACACTTCCTGTGAGGAAACGCTGAAGCAATTTCAGCTGGTTTTAAGTTGTTTCAGGGAGATGAAGTCTTTTCTGAATATTGTGTAACATAACACTGCATTTAAGCTATACTTTCCGTGATTGGATAGCATCCACTGAGACTGAAGGAAAGATCATTTTTGACATTAGCGGACATTCAAGCCCCAGAGGAAAGAGAGCAACAATAGCTAAGAGACAGAAGTGCTTTTTTTAAGATGGGGAACTTTCTACCAGTTATAACTATTCCAGTATACAACAAGCATTACAGGGAAAACCTGCATAGATGTGCACAACACACRCACACACACACTAAAAATTTCAACCCTGAGAAAGACTTTAAATTGCTCTGTTATTACTGTCAAAGATTAGACACAGATATTCTGCACCTACAGGTGCTGAATATGGTGCAAACAAAGCTTTAAAAAGAGACTTACTTGGAAATTATGTTAGCTTCCATCATAGAGAGAGTAAAACATATATGCAGTCTTAATCCTAGCAGAAAGCAGCTGCATCTGACACTTTGACAGAACAAAGACCACAGATAGAGAATGTGCTAATGAGTGAACACTGTGGTCAGACTGTGAATAACAAATGAGCATGACAAGCTCTGGGCCACTGAGGACTTCACAGTTGTCACTGTGCTGCACAATCTGGACAAATAAATTTAATGGAGGCAGTGAGAAAAGAGCTCATGATTCCCACACCCACAAGGCTTTCACTGCTCTAGCACATGCTGTCTCTGCACTCCTCGAGCTGGCAGTGTGTCAGCTCCAGCCCTAGGATGAGGAGGAAAATCTCTGGTGAAACGCAGAGATGCAGGCAGCTGTCTGTCCACTCTTCAGCATAGGCCTGCAATGTAATGACATAAATTGTCATTACAATGCCTGCACACTGTTAAGAAGGTATGTCAAGAAACTCTTTTCCCCATTAACACCCTTTGCCCACACCCTCCGTATGTCCCCTTTGCTACTAAACAGGACAAACTAAATGCCTAGACAGATACAGAAGAGGAGAAAGGCTCCTGTGTGCCAAACTGGATCTGCTAAGGGTGAGGGAAATCTCTGCACAAACAGCCCCAAAATTGAGTCCCAGAAGCCTCTTCAGAGGCTATGAGATTTTGGACTTGCCCATCTTCATTTCTGACCATCTCTATAGTTCGTTCCTTTAGATTTTTTTCCCCTCATATTTTGAGGTGTCTCTCACTCTCCTTTCTAAGCCCTACRCAAAAATGAGAAAAGTAAGCTGGTATAGTTGAGATTTCCTTAGAAAAACTAGTACAACTTGCATTTTGTTTTGGCTGTAAAACCATTCATAATGCTAATGAGAAAATCAGATGCTCTGGAAACCTTTATGAGTCTGATTGTCTGACAGATGACAATTCATACAAAACAATTTTTTGTAGCAACAATAATTTTTGAAAAATATATTCAACATTTCTGTAGAGTCATGTTTTGATTTTTATTGACATTACTTACATAAGTCTAGTAGCAAAGTTTTGGCCACTAATGAGGAAATATTCATATGAATTTCTTGTTGCCTTTAATTAGAAGTAATAAACACTGCTGTGTTTCAGTGTATGGCTAAGTCCTTATATTCCGCAACTTCTTGATAAGCTGATGCAAAAGAAAATCAGTAACAGCTAGATAGGGATGTATAATTTAAAGAAGGATATGCATACATATCTTAATAAAGACGACAGCTGGTGATACATTCAGATTTGTTTTTCTCTCTGATGTAGATTTGAAAGTGGGAAATTGCCACACTACTTTAAATTTTGCTAAATATCCCCTTGTTCCTGCTACTGATTCCAAGCAGGCAGGCTGCTCCCAGAGAATAAACATCAGAGATCGTAACTACCCAATGCTGCTTTGCTGTTTAGGATTTGGAATGACTTTTTTCCCTAGGACCACAGCCTTTGAAAATTCATTCTCCTCAGTCCACTTTCAAATCCCTAAATAAAACAAGCAAAATGAGGAGCTGCCAGCTGACTCTCCTGTGGCTCACAGTATTCCTTTGTGTACTGAACATGTCTGAAATGCCGACCTTCTATTTGGGAATTTACTTTTTTTTAGGAGACCTTCTTTTCAAAATCTTAGGCCAGTAATGAGGAAGCACAATAGAGTAAATAAGTAGGTACTTGACTAGCCAGTAAGCCCAGCTGCTGGCCTTTCTGCTAGAGATGATTATATATTACCCAGCAAGTTTCAATTTAGAAAGTTACTGAGGGGAATCTGGACATCCAGGCCACTGCAGAATGATCACTGAACAGTCATTTGCTAGATAAAATCACTATTATTATGGCCCTGATCCCACATCCTTTGAAAGAACTGAAGGATCGGTATTGACTTTTCAGTAGAATTTGTAAAGGGCCTGTGCACCTGACAGCAACTGGACCATATCATTAGACTATCTAAGGGATTTTTCATCAAAAGTATTTCTAAAGGTAATGCTAATAGGAGAACTCTCAACCTCTGAATCAAACGACAGATGCGTGAGAAGGGTTAGTATTTTAATGGAAAGGACTTCAAGAAAACAGCTACTAAAAGGCTTTTTGAAGTTATGGAGCATAAGCCTAATACTCTGATTTATGAAGGCAGCACAGTAACGATTTTTTAATTAACTAATCTGATTGTTCTCAATTGTCTAGGATTCCTAGTATTCACAGGAGTCCATGAATGGCAAAACCCCACTTCTTGGCTCCAAAACAAAGTGGACCCTCAGAAGAAGGCTTCTAACAGCTGCCTGACCACGTTCACAGGACCTGCAGCAGCTGATAGGGCAGCATGTCAAGTCCCATGCACACAGACTGACTCACCCCATCCTGCCCTTGGCCCTGCTCTACCCTGCATTGGACATATTCCCAGGGTAGCTCTGAAACTCCCTGGCTCTGACTGCACTGGGAATATATGGTCACAGGCAGCGGGAGGTACCCACTCCACATGCAGCGCCAGAGCTGGGCTGTGCCTGTGACCCTCCTCCATACTTGTCCTTGCATTAGGCATTAGGTGAACACTGCTGAATGTGTTGTGGAACAGTTGCAGGGATTTTGGAATAAGATTTTGGAATCATGCCAGATTGAGCTGAGATTTAGGTGAGATTTCTTAACTTGGAAAATCCAATACACATATCAGCTTTGTCTTTTGTCTTTGACTAGTTTTAATCTCAGGTTCTCATGCAATCTAGCTTACCATTGCAATAATAGAATCCAAACAAGAATGGTAGTTTGTTCTAAAGAAAATACATGTTCACAGGATACTTAATTATATAACCATGGGGTTCTACCCTCAGAATCAACTGAAAAAATGAGGAAATTAGTCTTGAGTTTTAGACCTTTCCTTTTTTACTGCAATCTGGTAGCCATCTTGACCTTCTTCTTAGCTATTAAGTTTACCCAAATGCTAAACATGCATTATGGCAATTGTTACTGACAATATGCTTATGAATGGTTTGCTCAAATTTGTGAAATTTGTTGGCAAGTTAAGAAATATGAACTTGAAAAAGCCAACAGATTTTTATCTTTATGAATCTAGAAATGCCCTTTCCTGAGAACACAGTCAAAGTTTTCTCAGAAAACTTTGCTTTAAGAAGTCAAAAAGTTTTTCGAAAATATTTACTTAAACATGAAACTTTGCATTTGTTTTGCTTGTAAATAAAAGATCATGTAGTGTAGAAGAAGCTTATATAAACTACTCATACAAATCGGTATGACTGCCAATTGGATTCAATTTATCCTGACTTAATTTGAATTAACTTGATGGGTCTTTTGCCACAAGTTGTACTGACTAAGTGTTGCTTATCTGGGTGCACTAAATCAGTGAGCACAGCAGTCAAAAGCTCAGCCAGATGTTCATATCTTCTTTGATTGCCCACAGTGTTAGGTTTGAAGAAAAGTCAATCAGCAAAAGGATTCTTCTTAGCATCTGTCAAGGTACTGATCACATCACCGTGATGGCTGTCAGAATCAGCAGAAAGGCTCTCATTCCCCTTTCATTTACCCTGGTATCAACCTTCAGCAGCTCTCCCCGGTGTTGGTTTCATACCATCACAAAACGTGGAAATGATGTGTTATTTGACTAAATGTCTTTATCAGTAGTTGGTATCACCACAGAGAATGTATTTTAACCTTGTATATACTTATATTAATGTGCCTTATATACTTAATGTCTTCTAATAACTTATTTGCAAGAAGCAGTATTGACAGCATGACAGCTAAAGGTTACCTATGTTCTCTACATATATACACTTGCATCCTCCTGAACTCTCTGGTGTGTGGATGTTTCACTAGAAAGTTCATTCCTTTGTAAAGCTTGGCCCATGAGACAGAGTTTGAACAACTTTTCTACTCGGTTTTGATTTAAAAAACAGATTTGATCAGCAGACAAACACTTTTATAAAAGTACCTTTCAGAATATGTTTGGAGTTATTACCCTGACTGAAGGAATATTTTTCCAAACATCAATTAAAAACTTCTAATAAGCTAAAAAATGAGATGTATTGCACCATTGTGCAAGAAACCTAAGCCTGCTTAGATACATCAAGCTTTATATTTATAGCACAAGCAATGTTTTCAGTTGCATAGTGTTTTTATGAGAACATTAGGGAAAACTACGTTTTTTTCCTTTTCACATATTTTTTTCAGCTATTCCAGAATTATCTAACAGACACAAAATTTGCATTTATTTTCAGGAGGGATACAGCTCAAAACCATCTTAACCCTTCTTGCCTTTCTTCCCTATCTGCTTCAAATGTGTCCTTGCATTTCCCACATAATGGAATCCTATTCTTTAAGCGTTGAGACTTTTTTTGCAGTCCAGATAGGAACAGTGGTAACAAGGGAGAATACATGGTTTGCAACTGTTTGAATTCAAGAATTACCATGCTATGGAGTCCTCCCATCCTCAGGAATACTTTAACTCATGAGTCCACTTGCCTGTCTGGCAGCCAAATACTCTGAGCAGGTATATGCTGAGCTAAGAGGAACTGGAGGGGAACAGTCCCGGCCAGCAGAACACGGCACAGAATAGCCATCAGTTTGCTGCTCATCTATGTGTAGGACTGGCGCAAGGCTCTTACTTGGTTATATATGTTACACAGAAATGTTCTAAAACTGTGATTTGGTTAGAAGAATCTTTTCCATGGCCCTTAAAGGGGATGGACTGTGGACAACACAATTTTCTTTTTTTTTTCTTAAAAGTTGTGGTAAAACGTCATTTGATTTTAGCAAGTGCAGAAGCAGATCTGTGGACAGTAACTGCTCTGTGTGCTTCTCCCTTTTGGGTAGTGAAGCTTGTGCTTCTCTTTTACAATGTTTAATCGGTGTAAAGTCAGAAAGATAAATTTAACCTGACAGATCAAGATAATAGGGGAAGGATTTTGGAAACATTATGATGGGTGATGAGCTGTAACAGCAATTAATTTGGGAATTAGTTTACTGAAGGAAACTCCCAGGTTCTACCACAAAGCCCTAAATGTGGCTCGGTTTTCATCAAAGATGTTCAGAGGAAGAGATACATGAAAAAACAGCTGTCACCTCCACCACAAAGCAGCTTACTATGATTTATAGTTCCACAGAAGAGTTTTCAGTGCAACTTAACTCTTTAAACAGTGTTTCAAAGCAAATGGCACAAATCCTGGGTTAGCTTATACACAGATGTCTAAATAGTGTTAGTATTTGCATACCTGCTGTCAGAAGTCACAGAGCTATTCAGGATTTGCAGAATTGTGCAGTCTCTTCTACCATGGAAACACCTACCAAAAGAAAACAAAAGACCCCTTTTGCGACGTTATCCTTTAAAAAGGTTTTTTGCCTGCGGTTTCACATGTCCAGCATTTCAGAGAATAATCCACACATCAGTGCTAACTGATGGGCAGCATTTCCACGGCATAACAGGAGAGAAAACCCAAGTGACCGAGAAGCGTCACTGACTTCAGTACACCCAAAAGGATTGAGAGTCCTGCACTGGGTTCACGCCTCTGAAGGAGGAAGGCAAGGCTTATATTCTGATTTTTTATCTTACTTAGACCTCTGCAGAGGTCATAACTAAAATTGAATCCACCTGTCCCACCCGAACAGACATAAAAATCTGGCCCTGAGACTGGTACATTCTCAACAGACAGTTTTCAGGGGAAAAGAGAATTGAGAAAAAACAATATGAGGAAACAGAGCCGAGCTTTTTGGCAAGAGAGAAGTGGGCACGTCTCTTTTAGGCGCACAGGCTCAAAAGTTACCTGACAAGCTTTAAAAGCAGTCGCGCCTGAGGCGAGCTCGCCGCTGCCCCGCAAAGGCCCGGCACCCCCGCCTCGCTCGCCGGCCACGCAGGCGCCCGCCGCCAACG